>NW_024871214.1:80000-211118 GCF_019054845.1 Dipodomys spectabilis
AGTGGCAAAAAAAACCCTGCTTTTGAACACAGCAGAGAAAATCAATGAAAATAAAAGCTGTGTCTGAATAGATCAATAAATGGATATATATTTTAAAAGACTGATCAAATACAAAATAACAAAACAGAGAAGAAACCAGTTACCAATAACCAAAACAAATGAGTACTTTATCAGAAATCCTACCGTTATAAAATTTAAAAGTACAGTAATAAACAACTTCAGATGATTTATTCAAAGATGAATCCTATCAAACCTACTTAAGGAAGAACGAAAAAAAATGGAATCTACACAAATTTTCTTAATTTACATTTAAATGCATTGCAATCTATAAAACTCTAGGTACTGATGAATTTATTATTGACTTTCCTAAAACTTTGAAGAGATCATTTTGATTCTACAAAAATATTTCCTTAGAAAGTGAGGAAATACTATTTGCCCTCTTAAAAGTTTCTCATAAAAAAATATCTGGCTGAATTTCGTCTGGAATTATACTCTATGTGCTGAGCAATTAAGGAGAATTGTTTCAGGACATTGAGTCTTCTAATCATTAACTACTTGATCGTTCATTTACTTAGTCCTTATTTTTTTGTATAACATTTGAAAGGTTTTATAAAATCCATTAAAGATATACTTCTGAATTGGAAAACCTTTTGGAGGGAATTTACTCAAAGCACAATGATATATTTTAGGCATCTCAGTATTTAGAGCTGTGAGTATGAAATCCATGAATAGTATAACTTGTCTTTAAGGAAGTTTTTAATACATAGAGCATAACTAAGAAAAATTGTAGTTGATAGAGTAACTAAGGGAGGCCAGGACATGGCCAAGTGCCTCTATAGGAAGACAAAGCTTGGGATGTACCCTGAGGGAGAACTCTCCTGTCCTGTTCTGTCCTGTCGAGCTACTTGTCATGTATTGGGTGCCTGTACAGGGAGGGCTGGCACTGCTCTCACAGCACCATGAACATGGTCAGCTTGCCGCCATCCACGGCCAGCAGCAGAAATCAGATGAAGTGGAGCAGGGATTGGATGGAGGGTGGCCGGTGCTTGATGGATGTTGCTTCTGTGCATACATGATGAAGACCACAGACCTGGTTTTGTTTTCCAATAGAAAAACTACAGCACTACCTGAGCCACAAGTATGTCCACTTGCCATGGAAGCTGTGGGCCATGGAGTCCTCCACCAGCATGTTGGCACAGCCCTCACTGTCTGTAGAGTGTAGAAAGTAGTATCAAGATTCCCAGTAGTTCGGCTCTTTCCACAGGGTCAGGGCTCAAAATGGAAGGAGCTAAGGGTGGCCCATTTCCAGGAACCCCAACTGGAACAGTTCAGGGCTCTGGAGAAGGGGCCCATCAACTGAACACCCAAACCAGACACTACATCCATTTCTGCCTACTTCAGGGACTCCAACACCTGCATGGACAGCTCTGCTGTGCTGTTTTGCTGGCCATGAGGGAAGAACAAAAATATGCTCCTGAGCACATGAGCTCTTGGGCCTCAGAGGGCTTGCTCTGGGACATGTACCTGAAGAAGATGGTCGAGTACATTTGGTGTGCCCCATACTGGCTGCCTTTCTCCATGCAGCTTAACTTGCATGTGATTGTGGGCTTCATTGTGGGAGCCTTCCTGCTCCACCATCGCTGCTGCCAATGTGGCCCAAATAGTATAATCTTTAGAAAGACTAGGCCAAAGCCTGAGAATATTAATGCAAGGAACTGGGTACATCAAAGAAGAGGGTGGGGAAAAGGTAGACAAATGAAGAGAGGAAGGGGCAGAATGTAGTCAAGCTCATTGGGAGAAAGTGAGGGAATAGAAGATGCTGTATGAAAGGAAATGTTCTCATCTGACTTATGCAAATGAAATCCCTCTACACAACCTCTTTAAAATAACTATAATCAGCTGGGCACAGGCCACTCAGGCCTGTAATCTTAGCTACACAGGAGGCTGAGATCTGAGGATCTCAGTTCAAAGCCAGCCCGGGCAGGAAACTCCATATCACCCTTATCTCCAATAAACCACTAGAAAACAGGAAGTGGCACTCTGGCTCAAGTGGTAGAATGCTCACCTTGAGTGGAACAGCTGAGGGATAAGGCCCAATCCCAGAGTTCAAACCCCATGCCTGACAATAAATAAATAAATAAATATAAACTAAATTAATTTGCTGAAAAGGAATTCATTGTCTATACTGCAAAACTAAGAAAAATAAGGGAATGGTGGGTCAGAGGGGGGTGTGATTATTGTAGGTGTGGCACAAATCAATATGCACTGTATTCATAAACTGCTTTTGTTATATGGCAACTTCTTTGTACAACTACTGAAAGATAATTGACAAATAAAAATAATAATTGAATACATGTAAGATAAGGTACAGGAGAAAGAAATGGTTGATAGATACTTCTGATATAGAACAGGGCTTCCTATTACATTGGGACCCTATAGAAGAACTCTACTGTTTTTGTAATATTTCAGAATAAGATGAGATTCATAAAGCATAGTTCATCATGATTTTTCAAAAATAATTTAAATAGTTGTTAATAACCCAACAATACTAAATTCCTATATTATCTACATGAACAAAGGTATTATCATGGTTTGAAAGAAAAATCTATGGAAACACTTTAATTTTTGGTAAGTCGTAAAGCTTGAACTCTGGGCCTGGACACTACCCCTCAGCTCTTCAGCTCAAGGCAAGCACCTTACCACTTGAGCCACATAGCCATTTCTGGTTTTCTGGTGGTTAATTAGAAATAAGAGTCTAATGCACTTGCCTGCCCAGGCTGGCTTTGAAGCGCAATCTTCTGATCTCCGCATCTTGACTAGCTAGGATTACAGGTGAGGGCCACCGATGCCTGGCAAAAATTCTTAATTCCAATTAATAAGCAGAAACCCAGAACTTGAGGCTTTGCTTAAAAGGGGGAATACAGGTAGAAAGTGTAAAGCAAATACTAGCAGAAAGGCAAGCAGAGAATGAGAGAGAATGAGAGGGAAGGAGAGAAAAAGGGAGAGTAAGAGAGAGGGAGGGAGAGAGAGAGAAAAATGTAAAAACAAGAAGGAACCATGGGAGGAAACAGGCAAAAGAGTGTAATGAAGGTGAATATTATCAAAATATGTAGTATGAATATAGGAAAATATAATGGAGTCCATTATTTTGTACAATAATAAGACAATATATCTAAAAGAAATTCAAGTTTGAGAGCAAATTTCTCAATTTATAAGCTTTATTTAGACAGTGAGGACATATTAGCTGGTGGGGAAGATATTATTTACATTTCACTTAGGCCCCAAGCACCATCTCTGAAGATGCTCCTGTTCTATCCAGGCCAATGAAGTGGCCACTGCCAGTTTTTGCAGCAAAAAAAAAAAAAAGTGTCATTCTGAGAACCAATGAGAGATAATGGCCAGACATCTGTGGCTCAAGCTTGTAATCCAAATTACTCAGGAGCCTGAGATGTGAGGATCCAACTCAGGACAAGCAGGGAAGTCCCTGAGACACTAATCTCAAGTTAAACACTACAAATAGGAAATGGAACTGTAGTTCAAGTACAAAGGCTCCAGGACAGCACTCAGGTTCTGATTTCACCCTCAGGTCCAGAAAATACATACCTATACACAGAGATACACAGACACACAGACGCACAGACACACAGACATACAGACACACACACACACACACACACACACACACACACACACACAGAAAGTTAATTATGTATTAGAAAACTCAGTCATATGTCAACATTTAATGCTCACAAATGTTAACTCCCACTGATTTTCACATTCTCTTAAAAGGGACTATTTACTTGGCAGATTGTCCTGCATTTTATAAAAGAATTTGTAGTCATACTTCTTTGGCAGTCACTATCACAAATTAGAATGGCAGGAGAGGGGAGGGAATGGGAAACTGTGTAGCTACTTTCCTTGTGCTCCACTGATAGTCTTATGCTTCACTATTGGAAAGACATTAGCAGGAATGAGATGTGTCTAAAATAATTTAAAACCATTGAAATGGCCACTGATCATGTATAGACTGATTAAGTACAACTTGACATATAGAGTGAAAACCACAGGTTGCTCTATCAAGTGAAAAGCAATCTATATATGATATAATTGGTAACATTTGATGTATGTATTTTATACTCATGGACATAGAAGTTTGTACATGCATGGGAACGGTTCTGGCAATATATATCTGACAATGGAATTCTTTTGGGAACGGAATATATGGTTGTGCAGATGGAGTGGGGAGAAAATCTTAAATCCTAGATTAGAATTATGACATTTATATACAACCAAATCTATTTCTTTCAAAATTAAAAAAAGATGTACTAGCATATGAGATAAGAAAAATAGCACATAAATCTGTAGTAATTTTTTCTCACTTTTTGATTAGCACACATTCTTCCAAGGATTTGATTTGTATCTTTATGAGATTCATTTCCTCCATCACTCTCACACATCTACAGACTTTTCTCAAATCAATGTCAACATGCTTTGTTGTTCATTTTTTACATGTATTAAAAAACTACCTATTTTGAACATGTTTTCCCACCTTTGCCCTCTCTGTCCTTCTCACTTCCATTAAAACACACATATAATAGTTTTTCAGCATTCCTATATCTCATTTTAATTAAATTGCATAACAATATTATTTAAGAAATTTCACCATAAAATTTTATAAACTCATATTGAGTAATTTTAATCATACTGATGGCCTGACTCTCCCTTTCCCCATCTAGCTTCCTCTTCAATATTCAATGGATTTTGGTGAGATTCCTTTGTCATCATTGCCATGCACAGATGCCAAATAACATTTATTTATCCTTCCCTAATCCTACTAATTCCCTCAAAAATTTCCAAACATATAGACATATTCTATAAATGTATTTATATATGATTCTCTATGTGTTTACACGTTTATCTTTTAGATTGTGTATTTACATATTATAGAAAATGTGACCTTTATCTTTCTTAATCTGGCTTAAAATCACTCATGATAGTCTCCATTTCTATCTATTTCCCTGCAAATAAAAACATTTCACTCATCTTAATGCATGGTGTGAAGTAGAAGGGAAAGGCCTGGCTGGGCATACACAATGGAAATCTGGTTTCATGTAGTTAACATTTAATGCCAAGTGGCCAGAAAGATTACTGGTGTTAGTGCAGATGGAGGGAAGTGAGAAACCAACGGAGCCTCCAGTATGTCCAAATGTGCCTAGAGACCTCTTCACCTGGACAAAGAAGCTGGGGTGATAAGGGAAGAAATAACCAAAAAGTTTGAGCAGGGAAATGTGATAAGATAATTGGGACCCACATGCCACAGCAAAGCCAGGTAACATGAAGAATGGAGTTGACACAGACTGGGCAAAGTTTAGGTCACTGGGGTCTTTGACAAAGCCATTGAAGGCTATCAGATAATTATTGATTGAATATAAGATAGTGATAGAATACAAATATAGAGTGGAAAATTATTATTGTATTTCAGTTTCCTTGGGTACCATTGTTATATACTTTGTTTACTAAGAAATTATCATAACATTGAAAAAAGAAGATAAAATGGAAACTGGTAAATCAACTGGCTGTGAAAGTCAGGATTTCAAACATATGTTTGACTTCTAAAATCCCATACAAGTGTAACAGTCTTACAAGGGAACATGGGAAGCAGATTCTGCTTTTGTGTGTATAGAACGCACTTCTTGAAGCCCACCAAGCTTGTCACACCAAAGATTGGGTTCACAAATCCCATGAGGAGATATTGTCACTAGAATCTTCTACATAGGAGGCTCAATGCAAATTGTTCATTTTTGTATTGATCTTTTGCTAACTGACCTTAAAAAAGAAAAGTAAAGCCTAATTCTGTTACAAAGATAAAGATCTCCCAGCCAAGTGAAGCCAGGCTCATATTCTTTCTGGCTGCCTGGTGATTAGTCCATTGGTTGTACTTTCGTCCTTCTGATATAACACTTCTGTGAGGTGTTACCATGCTTTGAGAAGGCAAATCCTTGTTAGAGGCATGATTAACTTTTGAGGACAAGGATACATTGGTTAACCTTTTCTTCAGTGGCATTTTAAAGACACAATGAGAGTATTATGGTTCAAGACCATTCAAGGAAATATTTTTTAACCAAGAAACCTATCTCAATCAGTATTCGCTAGATGTAGTGGCATATATCTGTCATTCCAGTTTGTATGGGAGGCATAACTAGCAGGGCTACAGTCAACAGCCCAAGAAAACCTACAATAATCTACTTAAAATTAAGTAATATTAAAAGGTCTGTCAGTTTCGTGCTTCCCTAACAAGTGTAATTTCATATGTGGCAAATCTAGGTACACTCTTCCACAGTGAATTTATAGAATGACCCAAGCTCAGGTGTGTTCTGAATTTCCACATCTTATTTTCTCAGTAGCCCCACCCATTCCAGCACACACATGGGGCTGGGATGGGCAGCTTCCTCTGTTGCTGGTAGGGGTTGATGCTTTATGCAAGCAATAAATTAGTAAACATACAAACTCCCAAAGAGTATTCTGTTTTCTTTTCCACTCTGCTTCCATCCATCCAGTACTCTGCTGCTCTGCCTCTCCAAGGTTCAGAAAATGCTGGTCCCTCCTCCTGGACATTCTCACATTTGATCTACCTGGAAAATACCTGTTCTACTTCCACAACCCTCACAGGATTCTACCTGTATACGTTCTTTCCTGTATCACTGTACTCCAAGCCCAAGATAATAATTCATACTACTCTTTACCTTTGTCCTTCCCAACAGTCTTCTTGGCCTGCTCTGGAACGTTGTGTAATTAGGTACTATGCATACCACTACCCTTTTACATTCTTCAGTTACCTAGAGCAAGATATGCTTTCTAAAGATATCTTCCAATATAGAACAATACTTTGTAAACACTGGCCATGGTATCAAACTAAAGGCAGTTGAGTAGAAGTGTGTACTAATCCCATAACATTCCTGCTATGTGTGATGCTACACATTTGTAATCCTACCATTCAAGAAGTTGATCCGGAACATCATGAGTTCAAGATCAGCCTGGGCTACAATAGATCTCAAAAATAAAAGGACAATCCTGCTTTAGTAAAGGAATTATTTTGAGGAACAACACATCTAAATGAAAATCTAAAAGGACAAACAAGGTAACACATAGCACCCTATCAATGCTCCACAGCTTACTCACCACCCACCATGAGAGATTTCCACCAGCCAGGAATAAATCTTTCAGCACAGCACAAAACAGAAACAAAAACACCCCCAGAATAATTCTTGAAACCAATTTTCCCTTAAAAACATTTCTGATAAACAGGATGAACAACTTTTAGGCCCAGTACTACCAATAAAAAAGGAGAAAATGAAATATATAAAATTTTAAAAATTACAATTAGTGTAGTGGCACACCCCTGTAAAATAGTTACTTGGAAACCAGAATTCAGGATTGCATAGGGAACAATTATCAAGATCCCCGTCTCGGCTGAAAATGTAGCTTAGTGGTAGAATGATTGCCTAGGATGCATGAAGCCCTGGGTTTGATTCCTCAGTATCACACAAACAGTAAAAGAGGCTCAAGTGGTAGAGCTCTAACCTTGAGCAAAGGAAACTAAGGGACAGTGCTCAACCCTGACTTCAAGCCCCACAGCTGGGAAAAAAAGATCCCATTCTCAATCAATAAGTGCTTCCAGGTATGTATGAGAGGCATTCTAATACTGCGTTCTAACACAACCTAGGGAATCCATGATATTCATTCAAAAGTAACTGTTATAAACAGGGCTAGCTGTCTAACACTTGTCTAACAAGTGCAAGGAAATGAGTTTAATCTAGGTACACACGTGCTTGGGTACACACATAGAGTCCTACACAAAGATATTCGGATAATTGAATAATAGCATATGCACAGCAGTGGGTGAGAGAGGAACTCCACACCTTCTAGTAGATATGTGGACTGATCATAAAAACAAAAATATGTATATTTTCTCTTGATGTGCATATTATAAAATTATACACATGCTCATATGTGTCTATAAGTTGAATACATTAAGCAGCTATATGACTCTGTATGTTACATAAGCACTGAATAAAGGAAGAAAAGGTCCAAGGTTACCTCAGAAAAATTGCTGAGATATGCCTCTGCTCTCAATATATTTTCTGGTTAATTGGAGACAATCTTACAGACTTTTCTGCTTTAGGGAGCTTCAAACTACAATCTTCCAGGTCTCAGTCTCCTAAGTAGCTAGAGTTACAGGCATGCCAGACTAGAGATGTAGCTCAAGTGGGGAGCATCAACCTTGAAAGAAAAAGTTAAGGAAGTGAATAAGGGCTTGAATTCAGGCGCTAGTACTAGGGTATGTGAGCACACATATGCATACACATACACACTCACAGATTAACAAGTATGAAACTCTGGTCACCCAGCTATATTTGTATACTTTAAATTACCTGTAGATTGTGGTTTAATAATCTAATAATACAGAAATGATTCCTCAATCTTCTTCCTCTTTATCACATTAGGTGTCTTAATTACCTTATCAGGGTTTTTCCTTTTCTTTTTTCTCTTTGTGTGTGTGTGTGTGTGTGTGTGTGTGTATGTGTGTGTGTGTGTTATACACACACTCTGGTGTATGGATAACAATACTGAGACTTGAACTCAGTGAATTGATATGATGCTATTGCTTCTTCTCTCAAAGCTGTTCCTCTACCCCTTGAGGCACAGAACCACTTCCATCTCTTTTGGGGAGAGAAGTGTCCCACGCATTTTCTAGGCCAAGTGGGGCTCAATCAGAAGTCTTTATATCTCAGCATCATGAGTATATTTTTTTCTTATGTGCTAAAATCATCGGGTAATAGTCATACTTAAAATTTAAAAAAACCCTCTGGGACAGCAGCCAGGGCTTGATTAATGCCCTAGGACCAGCACAAAAAATAAATGCAGTTTCTTGTGATTATTTCAGTTTACTTATTGCTACCTCTAGGATTATCATCTATGTCAAGGGTATCTGGAATGTGACTCCCTCCATAGATAAGGGATCACTCTAATTCATTCAATCAATCAAAAGTAACTGTAAATCCTCCATATATTACCTGTGTAATATCAATTAAAATTGTTAATAACCAATAAATTATAAAAAGGGTAGACAAAAAATCCATTAACATCCAAGATTTAATTCATGCTATGACACTTTAGACCTCACTCAGGAGTTTTTTTTAAAACATATTTCTATCACTATTGGTATTCTATCCACTGTGAAACTGAGGAACTGAAACCATACACTGCCTAACTTAAAGGCCTACATCAAGAAACAATTAGATAGCAGACATTGATACAAGGAAGCTGTACATTGCATATTCTCATCAGTCAATTAATACTAAAAACAATGGACACAGGCCAACCTGAGCTGAAGCTGAATATTTTGTCTCAAAAACAAAAAGTGAGGGCTGAGAATGTGTCTTAGTGGCAGAGTGCTTGCCAAGCAGCCAGGAAGCCCTGAGTTTGATTCCTCAGTAAGATATAAATAGCAAAAGCTAGAAGTGGTAGAGTGCTAGCCTTAAGCAAACAACGCTCAGAACAATGCCCAAAGCCTGAATTCAAGCCCTAGGACTGGATAAAAAATGGTTAAGACAGGAAGCAGAGAGAAGAGGAATGGAATTATTTGTCTGAGCCTACATTTTCTTAGCCTTGATTAACTTTCAACTTGTGATTTATGCTTTCATTCTATTCAGTAGTCAACTAACTAGCTTCCACTGAGTCTCTGAATCTTGGGTTATTCAGAGTTAAGAATCTTAATTTTGGTGCTGTGGATTTTGGTAAATGGAAGAGCACTTGCTGGCAAGTGCCAGGCCCTGGGTTTTGTTCTCAGATTTGAAAAAAAAAAACTATTTAATCTTATTTAGTTTATGACTTACTTCACAGAAGAAATAAATGTATTCACTCATTCATGGACGCACATATTGATACATTTTCGGGCTCATTTGATAAAATTTACTATGAAAAAGCATAACAAGTCACACACTGATGGTTCATGCTTGTAATCCAAGCCACTCAGGAGGCTGAGATTTGAGGATCATGGTTTTCAGTCAGTTGGTGCAAAACCGTCTATAAGTCTCTTATCCCAACCAGTAAAAGACCAACCAGCAAAAAACTATAGCAGTGGCTCAAGCAGTAGAATGTTAGCCAAGAGCTATAAAGCTACAGGGCAGCACCCAGTCACTGAGTTCATGTCCCAGCAGAACTGGCAGAAAAAAAACGAACTCGAATTCAAAGCAGCTTTATTAGGTTCAAAATAGTTCATAATCATTGAGAATAATTTGCTATTTGGGGCCAAACAAAACAATCATTTTTCTACTAATGACACAGAATAAAACACTCCTTAATTAGTTCTAAATCATGTAGGATTTCACTATGTGGAAATGTACCTTTTCTAATGATAGCAGAAAACTTCAGTATTACTGTATATATTATATCCCAGGACTGTAAAACATATAAAATTAGATTGGTGCTCCATGGACCCAGTTTCATGATTCATAAAAGAGTATCTTCACAGTACTTAAAGTTTTTATATACTCTACACTGATCCTTTTTCCATACTGTATTATTATTGAGCACAACATAATTGTTAGTAAGCCCTGCCTTTTCATTGGAAAATTCCCAATGCTGAACTTTCTAAACTTTCCTTTCTTTTATAAAGCAAATAAAACTATGATGGTATGTGAATATCATCAGTAGAAAAGTAAGTGAATGTCACCTCTACAATGCTCTGGACCTGCTTGATCATCTCACCCAGCTGCAGTTCTGTGTTCTTTCAGGCATCCTTTCAGGCTGATTGATCTTCTTAGTGCCCAGGTTAGGGTGCCCAGTAACTTCCCTCCAGTCTCCACGGTTAGCTCGTGGTTGTTTCTTCATTGCAGAAAATAGATTTCTCTATTCTACAAAAAAATTAATGTGATTGGGTCAAGCCTCTACTGTCATAAAGATTTTATTGTACGTTAGTCCATATTTCCTCAGAGAATTCCCTAAATATTCAATTAATGGGAGGAAGGGGCTTGGAGGGAGGGAGGGAAAAGAAGACACTATACAAAAGGAAATGTATTCATTATCTGACTCATGTAATTTAATCCCTCTGTACATTCTCTTTATAATACCAATGTAGACATGGCCACCTATTCACCTAACAAAACTAATATGTTACACATATTGAGAAGACAGTATACTCCCAAATAAAGTGTACTTAAATCATGTGCAAGGCCACTCCGGCCCTTTTGCCTCTGCCACGCCTGGTCCTTTTGTCCAAGATGGGGTGCCAAGGGCACTGCCTCCTGAGTTTCAAGACCGCTGCTGTGAGGATCTGTGGGCCACAGGTCAGCATCTCCAACACCGAAGTTGCAGAATGGGGCGGGTCAGCGCAGCTTGTTATGGTCCACAATTCTGTTGCAGTGTGAAAAGGAGGAGGGCTGCACATGAGTCCTCTGGTGCCAAGCACCCTGCTAAGGCTAGAGTCCTTGGAAAGCCATACGGCAGCAGGGTGCAGCCACCAGGCTGTGAACCTCCAAGCTGGCAGTGGAGACCAGACAGCAAGGCCTCAGGGACCTGGGCACCTTGGCTCATCACACCACACCTTGCCCAGTGCCTCGACCTTGCAGCTGCTGCCTGAGGTCTGGTCTTTGGGCCCTGCCCAGCAGCTGGGAGTACCAGATGCTACTCAGCAGCCTGAGCCCCCCGCTGCCAGCTGAGCACCCAAGGACTGGATTCTCCACCAGGTCAAGCGCCTCTGGGAGACAGTCAGTGACTGTACACATGCCGACCTCATCTGGGTGGCCTGTGTGAATTTCTGGCTGCCTGCAGGATGAGCAAGAGGCCTGGCAGAAAATCCTGGCCTGCCAGCGGCTGCCCTAAGCCCCTTCGCTCAAGGTGGAGCCCATGCACCTGCGCTGCAGGGACAATGAAGGTGATGGCAGGCAAGGAGATGCAGCAGCAACACCACTGCTACCTCCATGCAGCCCACAGAGCACCCAGGGCTGCCCGCAACATCAACCCCCTGGGCTGTCTGCTCCTGAACTGAGGCTGCCCATACAAGCAGTACTCACTTTCCTCTATGTATGCCCTGTCCCTGCCCAATCCCCAGGTGTCACTGCCTCCTCTGCCACCTTTGTCCTGGACACTCAGCTGCCATAAGGGCCCCTCATAGAGTTCATAGTGGTTGAGGGCGCTTTTGCAGGACAGCCCCCAGGAAAGAGTGATAGGATACTTGAGTCTGTGGAAAAAGGTATTCCACACATATTTTGATAGAATATGAAATCAGATGAAAACAAAAATTATCAAATTTTAAAAAAGAAATTAACCAGGCATCAATGGCTCACAGCATTTATCCAAGCTCCTCAGAAGACTGAGAGCTGAGGATCAAGAGTGGAAGCCAGCTTGGGTAGGAAAATCCCTGAGATTCTTATCTCCAATTATCTACAAACAACAACAGCAGCAGCAGCAGCAGCAGCAGCAGCAAAAGCCCACAAGTAAAGCTGTGGCTCAAAATGATAAAGTGTTAGCCCTGGGCATGAAGCTCCAGGACAATGCCCAGGCCCAGAGTTCAAGCTTGATGATGATCCCCCTTCCCCAACAACAACTACAACAAAAATAACAAAAATTAAAATTAAAAAAATATTCCAGTGACATCCTCTAGACCAACTATATGTTAAACATCTTGCATAGTATCCACATGCTCACTAGGAGTGTGCTGTAATATTCTAGGACAGGGTCAACAAACATGTTTTGTAGAGTGGGCCATATGGTCTTCAATAATAAATACTCAACTCTGCCTTGCATCATGAGAACATACAAAAGTTAACGTGGAAATGGAAGGATGAGGCTAGGTTCAAATACAACTTTATTTATAAAACTGGGAGTGTCTCATGTTTGATTACAATATTCAGATTCTTGATTTTAGGTTACAAACACCAGTCCATAGCCAAGATCCAGAATATTCCAGTAGTTTGTTTCATTTATTTATATTAATTACAAAAGATGTAATAATGTAATTTTAAAAAAGAAAGCACTCAATTGCAATACAATATGTTCTATTTGATCACCTGAACTGAAAAACTCATCTACTTAGAATAGTCAATTGCTAGATTTTTCAGATTTACTAAAAATAATTTGCAAAGATCTTAAGGTAAACAAAAAAATCTAGGAAACGTTACTCTGACATATTATGAAAATATATCCCTAACTCGGTTCTACTTTTCAATAACTTAGAGCAAATTGGGGAATCCATCCAAGAGAGTGAAATTCTGAAGAAAGACTTGTCTTCTACACACTGCACTGCAGCTCCTGGATAAGAAACCAGGGATCACCAAATATCCACACTGCTTTTCACACTGTAATTCCCCCTCAACAGACTACCAGCACATAGAAGAATTTTCACCAAAACCTGAGTGCCTCACTTCTTTTGTGTATTTATATGCACTATCCTAAGGCTTGAAGTCAAAACCTTGGTTCTGTCCCAGAGCTTTTCACTGTAGGCTAGCCTTATACCTCTTCCAGCTTTCTTTGGCAGTGAATTGGAGATGAGAGTTTCACAGACTTTCCTGCCCAGGCTGACTTTGAACTGAGATCCTCAGATATCAGCTTCCAATTAAAGGTAGAATTAAAGGCATGAGCTACCAGTGCCCAATAAACTGCCCTACTTTTCTTGATTGTTTTTATTTTGTTTGAGATCAGGACTTGAATTCAATATCTGACACTTTTTCTCACTAGGTATCACTCTGCCACTTGAGCCATATATCCAGCAATCATTATTTTAAATAGCTGGAAATCATTAAATTTTCTTAATATAGTCTGTACAATTACTGTTGTTCTAAAACTCATCCTAATCAAAAAAGTCTTATTTATGGACCTTAGAGATCATCTGAGCAAATTCTCATAATATTGCTTCTAATTGCTTATCACTTTAGGAACATGATTTTTTAAATTATTGTTTTACATAGCACAGTTGTCATTAAACAAAGCAGTTTATGAATACAATATGCCTTGATCAATGCCACCACTTTCAACATTCTCATTAATCCCTCCCCTTCACACACCTTCCCTCACTCTTCTCAATTAATGGTAGGATATTTACTGGAATTCTCTCTGCATTTTCCCCCTTTCCTCCTTTTCATTCTCCAACCTTTCCTCCCTTCACCCTACTTTTGACTACTTATGACCCTATGATCCAGCTACTCTACTCCTGGGGATTTACCCAAAAGATTACAAACCAGGATATAATAAAGCTTTCAGCACAACCATGCTTAGTGAATCAGCCCAAATGCCCCTCAAGAGAGAAATGAATCAAGAAAATGATGAATATTGACCATTTGTATCTCTCATATCTCATTTTTTTTGCTGGTATCCCATTGACATTGTATAGTCTCTGTACTGCAGTGAGCAACACGTAGAAACTGAGGTAAAAGATTTTCAGTGTTATCTGCCAGCCATAGATTCCTTGATGTGAGTTCTCTGCTCACTCTCTTTGTCTGTTCATGCCTTTGAGTGCTGACTCTACAGATTCATGTGTACTATTTGCTACACAGAAAAGAGATGAACCACTTGTGCATACATATATATACATACATATATGTACATACACAACACATGCATATATGCATGCATATGGGTATATATTGAATACTTAAGTACATTTTTATCCTTTCTAGAATTGTGGAGCTAGTAAAAATCACATGCATTTTTCTTCCTTTTCAATTCTTTCAAAGCCTAAAAAACATTGTCTCTTTTGAGTAACTAATTTTAAAGAGAATGTCACCATCTGTCACGTGTCAGTGGCCTTGAAATTAAATGTTCAAATGGGACAATGGCTTTTTGGTGGGAGAGGGGAGTTTTGTATTCAGAGGGTTTTGTACTCAGAAGATCTGTGCTTGCTAGACAGGACTTAGATAGTACAACAGCTAGCAGTCAACTCCTTTTGACATACTTCTAGACATTTTGTTTATTTGAGGTCTTGAGCTTTTTACCCAGGGCTGATCCTAGATTGATTGAGACCTGGCTACCTATGTCTGCCACATAAGTAGCTAGGATTACAGATGTGAACCACTATGGCCAGCTCATTTTTTGAGATGGGTGTCGTAGCAGTTTTTTCTCTGGCCTGGCCTCAGATCATGATCCTTTTTTTTATTTCTGCTTCCCAATCAGGTGGTATTACAGATGTGGGATACTATACTTAATGCACTTGACACCTTCGTAACTAAAATTTCTTATAAAATTTCAAGCAGGATGTAAGACTTTTCAAACTCATTATATGTAACCATGAAGAATACTAAATAAGACATAATAAAGGGGTTATAATTTAGATTATTTTAGTCACAGTGATAAAAATATCTGAACACTTTTTAAAATTTTTTGGAAAGTAGTATCTTGTAGGACCAAATAATGCATCTAACTGTGATCTCAAGCATCTTTTATTTAATAGGATTCCATGTACTTGGTGCCATTGGTGGTTCATCACTCCCAGGTGTTCTACAACCTCTATCCTCTCATAGCATTTGCTTTCAAAATCATCTGTGAAGGTGTTCAGCTGAAGCAACAACTGGCTATCAAAGCCCACTGATTGCTATCCATTCTTTGTAGTGCATCTCCATTCAAAAACCCCTAAAACGCATGCCCAAGGAGCACAAACACCTATATCCTGAATGGAAAACTGTCCCATTGAGTGGATTTCCCCCTAGCAGATGCAATGCTCACAACATTAATCACTGTGAGCAGCATTTTTCTACCCTTTCCATGTCCCATAAGGATGCTGCTTGGAGTGGAGATTCTGGCCGTTACACATTTGTGAAAAGGAGGACATATGTCAAACAGATTGAAAAGTTTGAGGGTGTACAAAAATAGATGGAAGCTACAAGTCATTGGAACAAATATCAGGACCCCTCTCTGGCCAGGAGTTCCTCTGAGGGTCAGTTGGGAGAGCTTTGCAAGTTTCTAAACTACCCTGAGAGCTCATGGAAACAATATCCTGGGAAACAGAAATTATGTACTCCAGACAGACTCTTTATGCCCTTAAGGAGTGTCACAAACATACACAGCTTCTCTGTTCCTTGGGGGACTGTCAAGACTCCTAGAGAAGCTTGGATAACTCCAACTTCTATACTAATGTGAAAACTGCACAAGGCCAACCTTCTTTTTGTTGTGCTTAGTAATTGTGCACTTTTATCCAGGAAAGTTCTGGCATTTCCTATGCAGACATCTGAGGGGAGCATAAACAAGTGTTAGGTGTTTTGTTACTAAAGCTTGCATAGATTTTTTTTTGGGGGGGGGGTTAGTCATGGGGCCTGAACTCTGGGCCTGGGCGCTGTCTCTCAGCTCTTCAGCTCAAGGCTAGCATTCTACTACTTGAGCCACAGTGTCACAGCTTCTGGCTTTTATTTTTTGCTTATGTGGTGCGGAGCAATCAAACTCAGGGCCTCATGCATGCAAGGCAAGCGTTCCACCACTGAGCCACCTTCCCAGCCCAAGATAAGTTTTTTAATGTGCTGATTCTGGGGTTTGAACTCAGGGCCTCAGCACTGAGTTTCTTTTTCCCCAAGGCTACTAGTAAAATTGGAGCACAAATCTCTTGAAATTTCTGCCAAACAAACTCCATAACTAAGATCTCAAAGACAGGTAGAAATGCAAGCATTAGTCACTTAAGTATTATATCATGTACTCAAGTTAGAATGTGACAGGGAATAACAAAAATATCTATTGATACTATTATCTTTGATGATGAAGCCATTCTCCTCCTCCATTTCCTTAAAGCCTGAAAGGTCATTTAAAGTAATAACATGGCTCCTTTATCTTCAGCATTTCTAAGGGTAAGTACACTGCCCACAAACAACTAGTTTCATGTTCAATTATATACACACAAAATGAAATATCATGGAGAAAGCAACACATATATATTTGCAAAAAGATAAAATGACTTCTTCCTTATTCTCTTACTCAAAAGATCATTTGCCATGAAATAGATTGTCCTTGAAAAAATCGTGTTTAGTATGTCAGAGTTAGAGAGACAAAGACATATGTTTTCTCTCTGTGGAAGTTAGATCTAAATTATAAACATTCATGAAAAAACATATTCAGGCTCCTAGGCATACATACAAGCTGAATAAATTCTGGTATACTCATGGAAGATTGAAAGAGTTTAACTCCTTTAAACAACTCAGAGTTTAACAAACTGAATACCAGGAGGCTGAAACATGTGTTCCATATGTGGAGAGTGGGAGGAGGTCAAGGGGCAGAGGATGGTGATTGGAGGGAGAAAAGGTGGGTAACCAAACACAGTCCTAATAGTCAATGTATATCCGTGAATATAAAACCAGGTAACTTGAGAACATAGAGATGGGGTTGGGAGATATGTGGGAGAAGGATGAATGCAATGACATTGATCAAGATGCATTGTATTCAAAAAGTGACATGCTGTCAGTAAAAGTCCTTTGTAAAAGAAATTAAATAAGAAAGTCATATAAAAAGTAAGTCACACCCCATGTCTACTGGCTCAATTTTCCTCCTCCAAGTGATCTGTGAAAAGAGCTCAGCTGCTTTCAGATAATTACCTCAAGTTTCTTCAGGAGGAATTTCATTTGCACTGCAGAACTCAGAGAGTGCTCAGGCCACATCTCTGTGATTTCACCTTCCAAATCATTCATCCAGGTCATCATTTCTGTGACTCTCCACATGATGGAAATTTCTCCATTGGAAGCCGCAGCAACAGAATGATTTTCCCTTAATTTCTGCAGTTGACAAGACAGTCAGGATATCACAAAAGAGTTCTCATTTGATAAAAGGTCTTGCTACCATAATTATGCAGGTTACCCACAAACCCAACACAACATTTAACCTTAAAATACATGACCCGCCCCTCCCACACCCAGCAATGATATAAAACTTTTACATAATGTAGCACAGTACCAGATACTATGAGAAAAATGTAAATCTTATTTTGCCCTTAAGAAAGATCTCATTAGAGTTCAGTGAAGTAACTAAGACCTAGATTAAGTGATGCCACAGAAAAATAGTGTCAATAAAAATTGTTGAATTGGAAAAAAATATTTTAGAAGATTTGTCAGCTAACAATCAAATGCTGATTCAAATACCAAGATCTCCCTGTATCAGTTGAAGCACTGGTGGGCTTTGGAGAAAACATCCCTAACATCAAACCCAGAGCTTCCAACTACACAGGCTACAGCAGAAAGGGAGTCAGGGCAGAATCCTAGCCATAGCCTTCCTTTTCTTAGATTCTCTATAGCACATGCTCAGGCTAATTTGGCACCATGAATGTGTGTTCTTGCACATTGTGTACACACATAAACACAAATCCTCCCACATAATTAGGATCTCATGAGAATTTAGATGGGAGCCCACTTATCTCATATATGGACATGAGATAATGACCTATGAACTTGGTTAGACACTGACCAGGAAGATGGAGATCTGGAGGTGAAGCTGAAGAATCCCTTGAACAAGACCTCTTTGTAGCAGGTGAAGTGCTATTTGAGGAGGGTGGCAGAATCCCCAGATTCAAACCCATAACCAAGTCTATAGAGGCCAGGAAGGGACGTGGGGCAAACATCAAGCCCTAGCCTTCCTTCTCTTAGTCCCACTGTAACACATTATCAGGTAAATCTGACAACAGGTAAATGAGAACCTCTGTGTGTGTGTGTGTGTGTGTGTGTGCATGCATGCGTACACACACACACACAAACTTCACGCATGATTCTGTACACTCTGGGGGATAGGGCCCCCCTTACCTCAAAACAGGGGCTTCCTGAGGGTAGCACATCACTACAGTCAGTGTATGAAAAGTTTGGTGAAGGCAGCAGACTCAATGGCTCCAGCCCCATCGCCACTCTCAGTTGACACAATGGACGCAAGCAATCCCCAGCTATGCCTGAGAAGAAAGCCCAGGTTGTCAAACAGCCCCCACCTTCCTTCACAATGGACTCTAAAGCATACATTCATTCCTATCTGAAGCTACATGTGTACAACTGCGTAACCCTTCATCGTGCCTCAGCAACCACACCAGGGGAAGGGCAATCTTACCTCAAAATGGGGCTTCAAGGCACTTGGGCACATGTGTTCCAGCAAGATGGAGATCTGAAGAGGTCTTTGGACACCAAGTCCCTCCAGCAGTTGAGAGACCACTTGGGGGTGGGTGGCAGTGTTAATGGCTCTAGAACTACAACCACCAGTGAATGTGTGAACCCCACACTACAGGTTTTAGTAAGGTGGACTCTAATCCCCAGCCTTCCTTCTCTGGTGACTGCCACAGCCTATGTCCAGACCAACCTTGTACCACATGCATGTGCATGTGCGTGTGTATACTTAAGTGTGCATTTCATGGACATCCTTTCAACCACTCATGTTGAGAGAACAGAGGCTTGGAGAACAGGGTTGAGGGACTGAGGGCAGTGGGAGGAGGGTGGGCAAGGTGGCAGGGGAGCTGGGGAGGCTGTGGAAGGTGAGGGTGGGGAAATAGGAAGGACCGGGTAGAATGGACAGGTCCACTAAATCCACTTAACTCAAAATAGGGTCTTCCCAGGATGGATCCCACAGGGAACTGGAGCTGAGGGATGTGGGAGGATACTCACCTGAATCTTTGTTTTCCAAGAATGGTAAGTGCAGTACTGACATTAGACAAAAAAGCCTTAGCCAGGAGGTGAAGTGGGGAAGACTTACTCTAGGCCTTCCTTCTCTGGCAGCTCTCACAGACCTTGTTCAAGAAATTTGGCATCACTTCCAAGCATGCTATGGGAATGCCCTGTGCATGAGTGGATGTCCACACATGCCCTCATGCATGCATCTGTTCCCATGGGAAGATGAGTAGAACTGGGAGAAGAGAGGGGAAGAGGAGCCTGGATGAGGGATGGAGATGAAAGTTGGGATAAGGTGTGGTGGGAGGTAAGGTTGGGGTCAGAAGTGAGGGTGAAGATTGGGCTGGAAGGGGACTGAGGAGTGGAGCTAGAAGTAGTAGTAAGTTTGAGGCCCGATGTGGGGTGAGAGGTGGATCTAAGAGTGAGGGTGAGGGATGAAGCCAGAAATGAATGTGAGGAATGGGACCAGAAGTGGGGATGAGGTGTGGGACCTATGTTGGATGTGTGAATGGGACCAGAATTGGTTTTGAGGTTGGGCCTAGAAGTAGGATGAAGGGTGCATCAGAGCATGGTTGTGAGGGGTGAGGTTGGAAGTGTGGGTAGGTTGATGACAGAAGTAGGGTGAAGGGTGGATCCGATATGGTGATGGATGAGGTCAGAAATGGGGGGGTGAATAGTGGAGTCATAAGTGGGGTGTGGGTGGATACAATACTGGGAATGAGGGGTGAAGCTGTAAGTGGGGGTTGGGGTTACAGTGGGGGTGAGGAAGTGAGGTGAGTGGTGGATCCAAGAGTGGGGTGAGGGTTGAGACTAAAATGGATGTGAGGGTTGGAGCTGAAAGTAGGGGTGAGGATCTGGCCCAGAAAAGGCGGTGAGGATTTGGTCAAGTAGGGAGACAGGCCCAATTACCTGGAATCAGAGTCATCATGGGATGTCTCCAGCAGCTGGGACCACACAAGAGGTAGGTGGAGATCTGCCTCACTTGAAGCCCTAGAGTCCCGCTAGTACCACATCTCAGAAGCAGGAGATAGCAGCAGCTTCCCCACCTCCAGCCCTACAACTGTCAGCAGATGCCAGGAGACCTAGAAACCTCAAACTACAGGAGCCTCTGTCTATGGTGACTGTATTGCCAATGTGCAGGTCAGCTGGGCATCACGTACATGCATTCAGATGTACATGCACACACATCCCCTCACCTACGCATGTTGGGGTGGCCTTGGGTCCAGAGGGACAGGGTGGGGCAGGATACAAGGTAGGCGGAGGGGGAGGGAACACGGTGGGTGTGGGCCAGGCTGTGAGGAGGGGAAATCAACTGGAGGATAGTGGAGCCTAGCAAAAGGATATGGTTCCAAGAAGAGGTTTGGGCCCACTCAACTAGAAAGAGAGTTGTGTTGGGATGGCTTCCACAGTGTAAAGAAGGATCAGTGGAGGACTTGGAGGGGACTTGAGGGATGGTGGAGCTTACCTAGAATCTGGGTTGTCCAGGAACATTTCCCGGGAGAACCATTCTGGTGAGTATATTGCCTATGTTCTGGCCAAGCATTCATCTCATATAAGCATGAGCACACATTCCCACATCCATGAATGTTAAGGTGACCTGGGAGGAGGACAGAAGGGGCAAACAGAGTGGTCCTGGGGTGAGGGAAGGAATGAGGATAGGAGTAGACAAAGCAATGTTGGATAGGTGTCTTCCCAATGTAGATGAGAGGGGTCAGAAAGAGGGGTTGGGCTCACTTCACTAGAAACAAGGGTGTATGAGGATGGCTGCAGCAGGGGTACAGCGGCAGAGTGATGGGTGGGCAAGAAGAGGATGACAGGTTGTCTCCATAGTGTTGCCTTTCTATGGTGCAGCACTGGTTTGGAATGGGCATGATTAAAACTTTCATCAATTTAAAAAAAAAATAATCAATAGATTTTTAAGTTTCCAGTTTTAAATTTCCAATTTTCCATGCAGTTAGGAAGTTGAGATGATGCAAAGAAGTCTCAAAACTGTATGTCATTTAGTTCTGGTGTGTGTGGGGGGTGCCAGTCTGATGTTATTCTTCTCTAGGCCAGGACTCTAGCATTTGCCATAGTTTCACTTTCAGATCTTTTGATTATGCATTAGAGAAAAGAAATATCTCTCTTTCCTGCCTGGTCTAGTTTCAAACTACAATTCTCAGCTCTCAGGCTCTTGAATAGTCAGTATTACAGGCATTAGCCACTGCCGCCCAGCTGTGTTACCTACATTTAAATCATATGGTATGCTGAGTGTTATCCATTCATTAATTTGTGCAACAGTGCTGCCAAAAATAAATAGTAAAAAAACAAGATATTACTGAGATTTTCCTAAACCAAAAAAAAATAATAATAATGACCCATAATATGCTCAATTTAAGTGATGAATTAAAAATTATGCAGCTGTTGAACAGCAACATATATTTGGTCATTATGAGAAAAGTGATTCAAATAGCCAGAGTAATCAAGATACAGAGAATAAGCAAGGTGCATGGGGGGAAGCGTTGGTTGTGGGGATTGAATTCGGCCTGGGTGCTCTCCCCTAACACTTCTGCTTAAGGCTGGTGCTCTACCACTTGCGTCACAGGGTCACTTCTGATTTTCTGGTGGTTAATTGGAGATAAGAGTTTCACAATCTTTCCTGCTCAGGCTGGCTTTGTACCTCTATCCTCATATCTAAGGCTCCTGAATAGCTAGAATTACAAGCATTATTTCCCAGTGCTGCCCTGATGTGGTTTTTATTTATTTATTTATTTTTTATTGTGAAAATACTGTACAGAGGGGTTATAATTACATGGGCAAGATAATGAGTACATTCCTTATCAAGCATTGCAGCCTCCTCCTTTGTTTCCCCTTCCCATCCCTTCCCATCTTCCTCCTGCCCCCCCCACCCGATCCTCCCCGCTCCACCTCCCCCCCCAACCAAAGTTGTAAAGTTCGTTTTCGACATAACAACTTGTATATCTCATTGTTGCAATGGATCCACCTCTATCACTATTTAAACGATTTGTTTTCCCCTTCCCCTCCACAAATTATACCGACATCAAATACAGTGAAAGCAGGGGTTATACTGTGGGAGAAGGACATACAAAGCAACAAAGAAATAATCTTATAAGTGTGTTAGAAACAATCGCATGAAAGAAAAAATAACATGTGAATACATATCTTAGGGTTCATTTCCCTAACATCACCTTATCTGAACTTTTCTGCTTGACTCAGACATATACTAGATATTGCAAATAAGGGAAACCATGGGATCTGTTTCTTTGGGGCTGGCTTACTTCACTTAATATATTTTTTTTCCAAGTCTTTCCATTTCCTAACAAATGGAGCAATGTCATTCTTTCTGATGGAGGCATAGAATTCCATTGTGTATATATACCACATTTTCTTGGGAGGAGGATCACAAAATCCTGATGTGTTTTTTTGAGCAGTGTAAATATGTACAATTTTTAAGTTTTTAATGTAGCCCACTTCATTTAGCATCAAGTTACAGATGCTCTGATCTACTGTCTACATGGTAATCACTGAATTTTTAAATTCTGACTTCCTGAACATTTTCAGGATTTCTCTTTTGAATCATACATTTAGGTATCAGATGATTCCTATGGTCATTTTTTCATTTAAGAAAAATCATTTCTGATTTTATTTAAAGTCTAAGACTGGAACTTGAACTTGGTAATTGATTCTGTTGCTCATTAACTAGTCCGTTACCACGTGAGGTATCCATTTAACCTCTAATTTCAGGTTTTTCAAAAAACAAGAAAAGATAATAGGAGGATTGTAACTTCAAGAGCAGCCTAAGCTACATGGCAAGTCCCTGCCAAACACACACACACACACACACACACACACACACACACACACACACACACACACACACACACACACACACACACAACCAAAGAGCTGGTGAGTTTAGAGGAGGGGAAAGTGATATTAATAGCAGTGATAGCAGCATAAAAAAATTAGTGTGCGTGTGCGTGTGCGTGTGTGTGTGTGTGTGTGTGTGTGTGTGTGTGTGTGTGTGTGTGTGTGTGTGTGCGCAGATTCTAAGACTTGAAATCAGGGCCTGGGCACTGTTCCTGCAGTTTATGCTCAAGTCTAGCCCTCTACCACTTGAAGCAAACCTCCCACTCACCTTTTTGGAGGTCATTGGAGATGAATCTCATTTACTTTCTTCTCCAGGCTGAATTAGAACCTAGATCCTGAGGTCTCAGCCTTTTTTCTAAGTAGGATTAGAGGAGTGAGCCTGTAGTGGGTGTTGTATTACTGTTAAGTAATATGGTAAACATCATGCCAGTTTATACTCTTTCAAGCAGAGGTTGAGTGTTTCACACAGACCTAAGACACAACCCACTCCATATCTGATGACATCCAGATCTCATAATCTTGTGAGATAAGTTTTGTTATGCTCACTTTAACTATGAAGAATTTGAGGTCGAGAGAGTTTAGTTAACTTTGAGTCCCCAGTTTGTATATAGTGGAGCCTATATTAAAGCGCAATTGGGATTGTTTATTTCAGAAAACATTGAGCCAGAATGTGTTCTAGTCAGCATGTGTTCTAGCAAGTGCTACTCTTTGTAAGTACTATTTTCTGCCTGATGGATGAACTTTCTCCTGTATGTATGACTTATTCCTCACTCCTTAACTTTGTACCACTCTCATAAGCTAGGTAAAGTACAAGTGATGAGAAGAGCCATTTTTGAACAGGAAACTGATAATGGGGTTTGAGCTTGGTATCACATACATATGATTTTCTTTCATTTGATTCATGCCTCCAGTATTATATTTGTCTGATTTTCTTCTGTATTTTTATTATAAATGTGATTTATACAGAGACTGTAATCATATAATTCAGGTAATGGATATATTTCTTTTTTAATTTTTATTTATTTTTTATTGTGAAAATACTGTACAGAGGGGTGACAACTACATGGGCAAGATAATGAGTACATTTCTTATCAAGCATTGTAGTCTCCTCCGTTGTTTCCCCTTCCCATCCCTTTCCAGCCTCCCCCTACCCGCCCCTCCCAATCTTCCCCCCGCCCCCACCAAAGTTGTAAAGTTCGTTTTGGACATGACAACTTGTATTTGCATTGTTGCAACGGGTCCACCTGTATCCTTATTTAAACGACTTGTATTTACCCTTCCCCTCCACAAATTATACCGACATCAAATACAGTGAAAGCAGGGTTATATTGTTGGGGAAGGACATACAAAGCAACAAGGAAATAACCTTATAAATGCCTTAGAAACAAATGCATGAAAGAAAAAAAAACATTTGAATACATATCTTAGGGTTCATTTTCCTAGCATCACCTTATCTGACCTGTTCAGCTTGACTCATACTATACTAGATATTGCAAATAAGGAAAACCATGGGACCTATGTTTCTTGTGGCTTGGCTTACTTCACTTAATATAATTTTTTCCAAGTCTTTCCATTTCCTAACAAATAGGGCAATGTCATTCTTTCTGATGGAGGCATAGAATTCCATTGTGTATATATACCACATTTTCTTGATCCATTCATCTACTGAGGGGCATCTGGGTTGGTTCCAGATCTTAGCTATAGTAAATAATGCTGCAATAAACATAGTTGTGCTGGTACCTTTAGTGTGGTCTTGTTTGTAAACATTTGGGTAAATGTCCAAAAGTAGTATTGCTGGGTCATAGGGGAGCGCTATGTGGAGTCTTTCCAAAGTGGTTGAACATGTTTACACTCCAAGCAACAGTGCAGTAACGTTCCCTTCTGTCCACATCAACTCCAGCATCTGTTGTTATTAGAGTTCTTGATTTTTGCCGTTCTAACTGGGGTGAGGTGGTATCTTAATGTTGTTTTGATTTGCATTTCTTTTATGGCTAGGGAGGTTGAGCATTTCTTCACGTATCTATTGGCCATTCTTTCTTCTTCAGAGAAGTTTCTCTTTAAGGCTTTAGCCCACTTATTTCTTGGGCAGTTGTTTCTTTGAGGATTTGTTGTTGGTGACTTTAATTTTTTGAGTTCCAAGTATATTTTAGATATGAGACACGAGTCCATTGTATGGCTGGTGAAGATCTTCTCCCAATCTGTGGGCTTTCTATTGATTTTGCTAGCTATGTCCTTTGCCATGCAGAAGCTCTGCAACTTCATGCAATCCCATTTGTCCAACCTTTTTTTGATTTGTTGTGGTTCCGTGTCTCAATTAAGAAAATTTCAGCCTGAGCCAAGGAGACCTAGGGTTTCTCCTATTCCATCCTTAAATGTTTGCAGAGTGTCTGCTTTGACTCCGAGGACTTTGATCCATTTGGAGTTGATTGTGGTGCAGGGTGATAAATATGGATCTAGCTTTAGTTTTCTACAAGTAGTTAACCTATTTTGCCAGCATCATTTACTGAAGAGGCTGTCTTTCTTCCATTCTATATTTTTATCACCCTTATCGAAGATTAGATGGCTATAAGTCTGCAGGTTCATTTCTGGGTTTTCAATTCTATTACATTTTTCCTGAGGTCTGTTCTTATGCCAGTACCAAGCTGTTTTCATTCCTATGGATTTACAGTAGAGTTTGAAATTTGGTATTGATATTCCTCGAGCAGTGTTCTTTCCATTGAGGAGTGTTTTTGCTATTCAGAGACTTTTATTGTTCCATATGAATTTTTGGATTGCCCTTCTAGTTCCATGAAGAACTAGGTTGGAAATTTGATACGTATCACATTGAATTTGTAGATAGTGCTAGGAATTATTGTTATTTTCACGATGTTGATCTTTCCAATCCAGGACCATGGGAGTTTTTCCCATTTTCTAAGTTCTGTTTTGATATCCTTTTTCAAGTCTTTAAAGTTTTCATCATAGAGGTCCTTCACTTCTTTGGTTATGTTAATTCCTAGGTATTTTATTTTTTGTGCGGCAATTGCAAATGGAGTTGCTTTCCTAATTTGAGTCCCACTTTTCTCATTGTTGGCATACAGAAAAGCCATTGATTTTGAGGGGTTAATTTTATACCCTGCTATTGTGGCAAAGTTTTGAACCAGCTTGAGGAGTCTATGGGATTCTTTAAGTACAAGATGATGTCATCTGCAAAGAGGGAGTGTTTTACTTCTTCTTTCCCTATTTGGATCCCCTTTATGTTTCATCTGTTCTTACTGCTGTAGCTAGGCATTGTAATACTAGATTGAAGAGAAGAGGGGAGAGTTGACATCCTTATCTTGTTCCTGAGTTAAGAGGAAATCCCTTTAGTTTTTCACCATTAAGTATAATGCTGGCTGTAAGTTTGTCATATACAGCCTTTATTGTATTGAGGAATGTTCCATGGATTCCTAATTTTTCCAAATCCTTCATCATAAAGGGGTGTTGGATCTTGTCGAATGCTTTTTCAGCATCTATTGATATAACGATATGTTTCTTATCCTCGCTCCTGTTGATGTGATGAATAATATTAATTGATTTGCGTATATTGAACCAGCTTTGCATCCCTGAAATGAATCCTGTTTGATTGTGGTGTATGATTCTTTGGATGAATTGTTGAAGTCGATTGGCCAAAATTTGGTTGAGAAGTTTTACATCAATGTTCATCAAAGAAATAGGTCTATAGGTCTCTTTCTTTGATGAGTCTCTGCCTGGTTTTGGGATGAGGGTTATGATGGCTTCATAGAATGTGTTCTGTAGTGAACTTTCTCTTCCAATTTCATTGAAGAGTTGGCGGAGTATTATTGTGAGCTCTGCTTTGAAGGCCTTCTAGAATTCTGCTGTAAAACCATCTGGTCCTGGACTTTTCTTAGATGGGAGGTCTCTTATGGCTGTTTCTATTTCAATGCTTGATATGGGCCTGTTAAGCTGGTTTAATTCATCTTGGTTTAGTTTTTTTTTCTTCTTTTTTTTATTGTGAAAATCCTGTACAGAGGGGTTACAATTACACGGGCAAGATAATGAGTACAATTCTTATCATGCATTGTAGCCTCCTCCTTTGTTTACCCTGCCCATCCCTTCCCATCCTCCCTCCCCACCCAAAAAAGTTGTAAAGTTCGTTTTTGACATGAAAATTTGTACTTCTCATTGATGCAACAGGTCCACCTGTATCCTTATTTAAACGACTTCTTTTTCCCCTTCCCCTCCACAAATTGTACCGACATCAAATACAGTGAAAGCAGGGTTTATATTGTGGGGGAGAGACATACGAGCAACAAGGAAATAATTGTATAATTGCATTAGAAACAAATGCATGAAAGAAAAAAACATTTAAAATACATATCTTAGGGTTCATTTTCCTAACATCAATTTATCTGACCTGGTGAGCTTGACTCATATATATACTAGATATTGCAAATAAGGGAAATCATGGGACCTATGTGTCTTTGGGCTTGGCTTACCTCACTTAATAGAATTTTTTCCGAGTCTTTCCATTTCCTAACAAATGAGGCAATGTCATTCTTTCTGATGGAGGCATAGAATTCCATTGTGTGTATACAACACATTTTCTTGATCCATTCATCTACTGAGGGGCATCTGGGTTGGTTCCAGATCTTAGCTATGGTAAATAATGCTGCAATAAACATGGTTGTGCTGGTAGCATTAGTGTGCTCTTGTTCGTAAATATTTGGGTAAATGCCCAAAAGTGGGAGTGCTGGGTCATAGGGAAGCTCTATGTGGAGTATTTTGAGGATTTTGGATACTACTTTCCAAAGTGATTGAACAAGTTTACACTCCCACCAACAATGCAGTAACGTTCCCTTCTGTCCACATCCCCTCCAGCATCTGTTGTTATTAGAGTTCTTGATTTTTGCCGTTCTAACTGGGGTGAGGTGGTATCTCAATGTTATTTTGATTTGCATTTCTTTTATGGCTAGGGAGGTTGAGCATTTCTTCATTTGTCTATTGGCCATCCTTCTTTCTTCTTCAGAGAAGTTTCTCTTTAAGTCTTTAGCCCACTTATTTATTGGGCAGTTGTTTCTTTGAGGATTTGTTGTTGGGGGATTAAATTTTTTGAGTTCCAAGTATATTTTAGATATGAGATCCTTGTCCGTTGTATGGCTAGTGAAGATATTCTCCCAATCCTTGGGCTTTCTATTGATCTTGCTAGCTATGTCCTTTGCCATGCAGAAGCTCTGCAACTTCATGCAATCCCATTTGTCCAACCCTTTTTTGATTTGTTGTGCTTCCGGTCTCTATTCAGAAAATTTTGGCCTGTGCCAAGGAGACCTAAGGTTTCTCCTATTCCATCCTCTAATGTTTTCAGAGTATCTGCTTTGACTCCGAGGTCTTTGATCCATTTGGAGTTGAATCTGGTGCAGGGTGATAAATATGGATCTAGCTTTAGTTATCTACAAGTAGTTAACCAATTTTTCCAGCACCATTTACTTAAGAGGCTGTCTTTCTTCCATTCTATTTTTTTAGCTCCCTTATCAAAGATTAGATAGCTATAGGTCTGTAGGTTCATTTCTGGGTTTTCAATTCTATTCCATTGGTCCTGAGGTGTGCTCTTGTGCCAGTACCAAGCTGTTTATTCCTATGGCTTTATAGTAGAGTTTGAATTTTTGTATTGATATTCCTCCAGCAGTGTTCTTTCCGTTGAAGATTGTTTTTGCTATTCGGGGTCTTTTATTGCTCCATATGAATTTTTGGATTGCCTCTTCTATTTCCTTGAGGAATGAGGTAG
Organism: Dipodomys spectabilis; assembly: GCF_019054845.1. Taxonomy (NCBI): domain Eukaryota; kingdom Metazoa; phylum Chordata; class Mammalia; order Rodentia; family Heteromyidae; genus Dipodomys; species Dipodomys spectabilis. The sequence goes on from NW_024871214.1 coordinate 109,236, forward strand.
GAATTTTGGTAGGTATCAACTTAAATTTGTAGATAGCCTTGGGAAGTATTGCCATTTTTACGATGTTAATCTTTCCAATCCTGGAGGATGGGATTTTTTCCAATTTTCTAAGTTCTGTTTTGATTTCCTTTTTCAAGTTTTTAAAGTTTTCATCATAGAGGTCGTTCACTTCTTTGGTTAAGTTAATTCCTAGTTATTTTATTCTTTGTGGGGCTTTTACAAATGGAGTTGCTTTCCTAAATTCAGCCCCACTTTTCTCATTGTTGGTATACAGAAAAGCCATTGATTTTTGAGGGTTAATTTTATGCCCTGCTACTTTGCCAAAGTTTTCAATCAGCTTGTGTAATTTGGGAATGAAGTCTATGGGATTCTTTAAGTACAAGATCATGTCATCTACAAAGTGGGAGAATTTTACTTTTTCTTTCACTATTTGGATCCCCTTTATGTCTGCATCTTGCCTAATGGTTGTAGCTAGGCATTCTAATACTAGGTGGGAGAGAAGTGGAGATAGTAGACATCCTTGTCTTGTTCCTGAGTTAAGAGGAAATGGCTTTAGTTTTTCACCATTGAGTATAATGCTGGCTGTAGGTTTGTAATATACAGCATTTATTGTATTGAGGAATGTTCCATGGATTCCTAATTTTTCCAAATCCTTCATCATAAGAGGGTGTTGGATTTGTCGAATGCTTTTTCTGCATCTATTGAAATAACCATGTGGTTCTTATCCTTGCTCCTATTGATGTGATGAATAATATTAATTGATTTGTGTATATTGAACCAGGTTTGCATCCCTGAAGTGAATCCTGTTTGATCATGGTGTATGATTTTTGAATGAATTGTTGACGTCGAATGGCCAAAATTTTGTTGAGAAGTTTTGCATCAATGTTCATCAAAGAAATGGGTCTATAGTTCCCTTTCCTTGTTGAATCCCTGCCTGGTTTTGGGATGAGGGTTATGATGGCTTCATAGAATGTGTTCGGTAGTGAATTTTCTCTTTTGATTTCATTGAAGAGTTGGAGGAGTATTGGTTGAGCTCAGCTTTGAAGGCCTTGTAGAATTCCGCTGCAAAACCCTCTATTTCTGGACTTTTCTTAGCTGGGAGGTCTCTTATTGCTGTTTCTATTTCAATGCTTGATATGGACCTGTTAATATGGCTTAACTCATCTTGTTTTAGTATTGGCGTGTCAATATTTGCTAGGAAAAAATCCATTTCTGCCAAGTTCTCAAACTTATTAGCATAAAGTTTTGAGAATTATTCCCTTAAAATGTTCTGAATCTTGGGTTTTTCCGTGGTGATGTTTCCATTCTCCTCTCTGAGTTTATTTATTTGGGTGTGCCCTCTTCTTTTTCTGATAAGATTTTCTAAGGGTCTGTCAATTTTGTTAAGAACAAACTCATTGTTTTGTTGATTCTCTCTATAGTGTTTTTGGATTCTAATTCATTTAATTCTGATTTAATTTTAGTTATTTCTTTCCGTCTACTGGATTGGGGTTTATCTTGCTGCTCTTTTTCACGAGGGTTCAGATGCCTCATTAAATTGTTGGTTTCAGATCTCTCCAATTTGTTGATGTAGGAACTCAGAGCTATAAACTTGCCTCCGAGTATTGCCTTTGCCGTGTCCCAGAGGAGCTGGTAATTTGTGTGCTCGTTCTTGTTGAATATGATGAACATTTGAATTTCCTTTCTAATCTCTTCTTTTACCCACTTGTGATTCAGCAGTGTGCTGTTCAGCCTCCATGTGTTACCGGACTTTCTTTGGTGGCTTTTGGTGTTGAGTTCTAATTTTATTCCCTTGTGGTCTGAGAGAATGCAATGTATAACTTCAATGTTTCTGAATTTGGACAAGTTTGCTTTGTGGCCTAAAATGTGGTCTATTTTAGAAAATGTTCCATGTGCTCCTGAGAAAAACGTATATTCTGATGCTGCTGGATTAAATATTCGGTAGATGTCTGTTAAATCTAGTGGATCTATGCAGTTGTTAGATCTGCAGTTTCTCTGTTGAGTTTTTGCCAAGTTGATCTATCTAGTGGGGAGAGTGGTGTGTTCAAATCCCCAACTATTAATGTCTTTGGATCTATGTGGAAGTGGAGGGAAAATAGTGTTTCTTGGATAAATTTGGGTGCTCTTTTGTTTGGCGAATAGATATTTAGAATTGTAATAACCTCCTGAAGGAGAGGTCCCTTAATTAGTAAGTAGCGACCTTCTTTATCTCTTCTCACAAATTTTAATTTGAAGTCTATTACATCTGATATTAGGATTGCAACGGCCACGTGTATATAGGGCCGTTTGCTTGGTAGATTGTGTTCCAGCCTTTAACATTGAAAATGTGTTTGTTTTTAAGGGCAAGATGTGACTCCTGAAGGCAGTAGATAGAAGGATCTTGCTTTTTAATCCCACTAGACAGTCTATGTCGCTCAATTGGAGAATTGAGTCCGGTAAGTTTGAGAGATAGGACTGAGATGTATTTGCCATGTTATCCACCTTTTGGGGGGCTGTGACAACTGTGTCTTTCCTGTGGTTCTTGGATTCTCAGTTTGGGTGCAGTTTCTTGGCGTTTATTGTGGTTTTATTGGTTTTCTATGTGTAGGACATCTTTAACAATCTTTTGTAGTGCTGGTTTGGTGGAGATGTATTCTTTCAATTTTTCTTTGCTATGGAAGGCTTTTATTTGGCCTTCATTTATGAAGGAGAATTTAGCTGGGTACAGTATTCTTGGATGATAGTTGTTTTTCTTTAGGGCATGGCATACATCATTCCAAGGTCTTCTTGCTTTGATAGTCGCTGCTGAGAAATCTGAGGTGATTCTAATTGGTTTCCCTTTATAGGTGATTAATCTTTTATCCTTGACAGCTTTTAGGATCTTTCCTTGGTCTGAATTGATCCTGTGTGGATTATAATGTGACGGTGGGATGTCCTAATCTGGTCAGGTCTATTTGGTGTTCTAAAAGCTTCTTGTATCTGAATAGGTCTATCTTTTTGTATGTTTGGGAAGTTATCTGCTAGGATCCTGTTAAAGAAATTTTCTAGACCATTAACTTCTGTTTCTTAGTTCTCCTCTACACCCATTATCCTTAGATTAGGCCTTCTGAAGATGTCTTCCAAGTGTTGGATAGATCTATCATATTTCCTGAACTTGACTTGGATGGTTGTATGTTCTTTCTCTATAATATCTAGGCTGTCTTCAATCCCTGAGATTAGATCTTCTGCCTGGTCTAACCAGCTGTCGAGACTTTCTACTTTGTTTTTTATTTCTTTTCCTTCTAGTTGGTCAGCTTTAGTGGCTTCAAGTTCTTTGTTGAAGCTTTGTTTTAGATCTTGTATGAACTTCTTTACTTCCTTAATTTGGTGTTCAGTGTTTATTCTCAAATCACTTAATTGATTGGTTATGGTTTCCTTGGACTCCCATTCCTTCTGTTGGATTCCATTCAGCATTCCCTTTGTGGTCTCCCTGACTTCCTTCAGCTCTTTGTTAATGGATTCCATGAATGCCTTTAGTGATCTTTGAGTATTCTCATCCTGCTCTCTCAATTCCCTTTATTACTCTATGCTTGCCTTCCTCACGTTCACACCATTCCTGTAGTTCTCTTTGAGTGTTCTCAGCCTGCTCACGCCATTCCTACCTTTCTTTTTGAGTATTCTGAAGCTGCTCGCACAAATCCTGTATCTGTTTTTGAGTAGGTTCCTCACGCTCATGATATTCCTGCATAAACCTTTGGATTGTCTCCTCTCTCTCACTATCAGGCTCATACAGAGTCCTTTTTATGTTTTGAATTTTTTCATTTATCGTGTTTGCCAGCAGTGTTTGTAGAGCTATTTGGGAACTCTTCTCTGGATTATTCATTATCTATTCTGTCCTGATTATCATTAGTGGGAGTTGCAATACCCGGAGTTGCCATTTTTCTTGTGTTTTTCCAGCTTACTCTGCCCATTTGGGATGAAAATAACACCAGTTTTGTGCTAGAACACTATCTTAAGGCAAGCATCAACCAAGGTCTCTATTTGCACAGTCTATAGTCTGCAGATACAATGTAATTCAACAGATAAATCTATTCAACATCAAACAACTATATATTAATGGGCTACAAAACGCAAAGAAGAATTTGGCAAACCAGAAATTATTAAGTTTAGGGAGAGATGTGAGTAAAAAATAGGAATAGAGTGATGTGGGAAGGCACAGGGAGAGTTAATTTAACTAATTCCTAATCTCAAAGCAGGAAATAGGTTGGATAGTATGAAAGGAGAGAGAGAAAATAAAGAAGAAAGAGAAAGGGAAAAAAAGAGACCAGAGAAAATAGAAAAGTAAAAACTAAAAATATGCAGGACAAAAACAAACTATTCAGAGAAGAATGTGGATATAATGAGAGAAGAGGAGGGATATAAAGGAGATGTGAAAAACTGAAAAATAAAAATACTTAAATCATTATATAGGTTTAATGAGGTAGTACTGCTATTAAGGAATTTAAGCCTAAGAGGTTTTGAATTGAGTAATAAATTTGTGGATTAAGTGTGTACACAATGGGGGATAAGGCCTAATAATCGACTACGGGTTTATTTGAGGATGTGCAGAACAACAATTAAGTCACATAAAGAAGAATGAAAGAGAAGAAAAGGTGAAAAGGATAAGAAAGAAAGAAAAAAGATCTGAAGTTCAGTAGAGTTAAACAAAAAAAAAATTTTAAAGGAAGAAAAACGCATACACACATATATCCCTAAAATAAAAATTGTAAGAGGAAAAAAAGTTACTAGAAAACTTTTTTTTCAAAAAAGGTAAAAATTAAAAATTAAAAAAAAAGTTTTAGAAAAAAAAATTTTTTATATATTTTATTTTATTTGTGAACATACGTACAGAGGGGTTACAATTACATGGGCAGGATAATGCGTACATTTCTTACCAAGCATTGCAGAATCCTCCTTTGTTTACCCTTCACATCCCTTCCCAGCCTCCCCCCTCCCCCATAAAAAAAATTATAAAATGTACAAAAAAAAGAAAAAAAGTTATTTGATTTTTTTTGGAGGGGTGGGAAAAATCCTTTATCTCCCTTGTGTCCATTACCAGCCTCTTGTTGGAGTCTCTGGTCTGCTTGTGGTGATTGATTTTCCTGTGGCTTGCTTGGTTTCTTAAGTCAGTTTGGTTGAACAAGCAGAAAAATGCTCCGCTTTCTCCAATGTTTTGCGATCCTCCTCCCAGGTTAGTTCAATGTGAGGGAGATCTGCTTTGAGTATCACAAAAGAGGGAGATGGCTTTTTCCTCACGTTCAGAGATGCTGTGATGAGGCTAGGTTCTGGGTAGAGTTGAGGCCTTTCAGCAAACAGTAGCTTTTCCCAGGGGCTAGTTTGTGAGAAACTCACAGAGCCAAGCCTGGAGCCACTCTCAGGGTTTATGTTACTGAATTTCAATTGATTGTCAAGGCTGCTAAAGGGAAGGGCAGCCTCTGGCTCTGATTACTCAGTGAAGAAATCCACTCCTGGGGCTGGCGCCCGTGCTGGGTGACTTTTCCCTGGGTGGAGCTGAGTCTGGCAGGTCAAGTTAGGTTCTTGTGACCTGCTAAATGACTCTAGTTTTCTTCCAAGGCCTGAGTTGGAGCTAGAGGGTCCACTGAGCTTTGTCAGTATCCAAGATGGAGACCTCCGGGACTGGGGCGGGGGGTGGCCTTCCCTCCTCTGCTCCCTGAGAAAGAGTGAGGACTGTTAGGCTTCTACTCACGCCGAGTCTTGGTTCCTGTGTCATCTGTGGTCTGCGAACTGCAGGATGAAGATGTCTGCTCCTTGTCTGTTCTTTCTGTGTTGAGTAGAATCCGCTCACCCACCGTGTGTGGCTCCTTCATCCCGGACTCTCTGTTTTGCAGGTATGGCGGCTATATGGCCACCTCCACCACCGCTGCTGCCACAGTGGCAGCTACTGGCAAGTGCTCAGATCTGTCTCCTTGCCTGAATTTTCCCTCTCTGGCCTAACTCTCTGTACTGTGATGGTACACTTGGTGTGATTCTCTGGCTTAGGACTATTCACTGGAACTCTAAAACTGCTTTCTATGCAAGAGCTTGTTTAGCCTAAAGCTTCTCCTCCACCATCTTCCCGGAACTCTGAATATATTTCTTTTTGGAAGTCTCACCCTTTCCCTTGCTCTCTGTTTTGCTCACTCACTGGTTTAGTTTTTATTATCATTATTATTAATATTATTATTATGGTGATGTAGAGGGGTTAGTTACATTCGTGTGGACTATATTTCTTTTTTCTTTGTGGCTTAAACCTCAGTCCTGGGAACTGTCTCTGAGCTCTTTTACTGAAGAATGGCACTCACATTGAGTGACAGCTGTACTTCCACAAGTACATTTCTTTTTGAACAATGTCACCCTTTCCTTCATCTTTTCCAGTGTTCTCCTCCATCCCTACCAATAAGTTCCATAGTTCATTTTGAACATAATATCAACTGAGTACCACTGCGCATATGTTCATCCTTTGTCCCTCATTTCAAGGTCCCCTTTACCTTTCTAAAGAGATAAATGAAAAAAAAATAAAAATGAAAGAAAGTAAAGAAAAAAATCATCTTGTTTCTGTTTCCTGGTCACTGGTTATTTTTGAGGAAGGTTTTCTGTGTGTGTGTGTGTGTGTGTGTGTGTGTGTGTGTGTGTGTGTGTGTGTAAGTGTGTATGTGTCAATACTGGAGCTTGAACCTAAGAAACTGACTATCTTTTTTACTCAAGGCTAACAGTCTATGACTTGAACCAAATTTGCCCTTCTGGATTTTTGAATAGTTAATTGGAGATAAAGTTTTCACATATTTTCCTACCTGAGCTTACTTCAATCCTCTTTCCTCAAATTTCAGCCTTCTAAATAGCTACAGATACAGGTGTGAGCCACTGGTGGTGCTTGGCCTACCTTCTTTATGTTAAGTAGTTGAAATTTAAAAGAAAGTTGCAACAATAGTACAAATGAAATTAACTTTCCCAGCTTCATTAAGTTTTAATACTTTGTCACACTTAATGTGTACAGAACAACATTTTTTGTAGATGTTCCTGCAATTTGTCTTTCATCTTGTTTTTTTCTCATGATGAACTTGATTTTACAGCTTTTACATACTAAATATTGATAGGAATATGTCCCGAGTGCATTAATTATCTCTTGTTGGCTTTCATAGGAAATGGTGCAAGCTAAAACTTGTCATGATAAATTTGTGTGCCACACCCTGATGATATACCCACATTCTTAGCCAGAAGACAGTAGTGCATGTTACAAATCATTTAGATGTGACAAAACCTTGACTCAGGCCTTTTTACCACCTCCTTCTATGTCCTTCTCTTAGCAATCCTGAGTCTCCAGTGACCATGACAGAGCCCTGATGGACCTTCTCAGTACACACAGCCAAGGTCACCAGTCAGGCATGGCACCCACATCGGGATGTGAGACCGGTGTTTGCTTTCTATGATCGCATGAAACAGGAACTGTTAGGTCCCTAAGCTGTCCACAGTCCTAAGGGTTCCTCATTGAGCATTCGAACATAAGAATTAAGAAGATATCAAATTCAGTCTTCTTTCTGCCAGTTATGCACGTTTTTCTTCTGCTGCTGTCATCTTCTGTTGAAAGAAATGATCTGGGCTCTAGAAGCCATTTTGCTTATTCTAGACCCTTAGGGTAAGTCTGCGCTTTATACTTAGACAAAAAGATATGTAGTGAAAAGAATATAGCAAACTTAACATTTTTTCTATTCTATTATTACCCAAATATGTTTGCAAATTCTACCAATAATGCTTATTATTAAGAGACATTTATTTAACAGTCACTTTCTCAAATTCCTAACTTCCTCAATGAGCTAAGAGAAGCCACAGAAACTTTCCGGGGCAATTCAGTCCAACCTCTTATTCAGGGAGTAGTGCCAGTGTGCTAGATCTCCAAATTGAACAAAGAATACTGCTTATATCTCAGATTACCCACCCAAACTATACCAAAGGAATCTAAGGACAAGAGATTAGTCTGACTTGGGAACAATGCAGATAAAAAAAGATGAGTTCTAAGTTAACCGAAACAAAAAGAAATTTTTGTTTATTCATATAAAAAAGATACTTGGGTAAATTTGGGTGCTCCATTGTGTGGTGAATATTTAGAATTGTAATATCTTCCTGAAGGAGAGATCATTTTATTAGTATGTATTGACCTTCTTTAACTCTCCTAGATAATTTTAATTTAAAATCTATTTCATCAGATATTAGGACTCCAAGTCCTGCATTTTTATGTGGGCATCTTGTATATACATTTTTTTCAAATTTGGGGAGGGGAAGGAAAATAACAAAATGATGAACAAAGGATATAGGTTGACACACTGTAACAATTAAATGTACTCAACACTATGTTGAAAACGAAATTTATATCTTCAGGGGTGGTGGGAGAGGAGTTGGGAAGTGGGGAAGGAAGGTGGCAGGAGAAAAACAAAGGAGGAGGTAATAGCACTTGATGGGAAATGTACTCATTACATTACTGAAGTAACTGTAATCCCTCTGTACAGTATTTTTACAATAAAAATATATACAAATAAATAGTTACATTTCTCTTTATCACTCAATTGTGGTTATATGCATTTGGTACTAGCTTCTTGAAAGTCCTAAAGAACTCTTTCACATGAACTCAGCTTGGTATTCTTTTGTTGCTGTTGTTGTTTTTTTTTGTTGTTGTTGTTTTATTGTGAAAATACAATACAGATGGGTTACAATTACATGGGCATGGTAATCAGTACATTTCTTTTTTTTTTTTCAATCGTGGGGCTTGAACTCTGGGCTTTGACCCTATCCCTCAGCTCTTCAGCTCAAGGCAAGCTCTCTACTGCTTGAGCCACAGCACCACTCCCGGTTTCCTGGTGGCTTTTTGGGGATAAGAGTCTCACGGACTTCCTCAGTACTCAGCCTCCTAAGTAACTAGGATTACAGACTTGTGCTACTGGCACCTGGCATGAGTACATTTCTTATCAAGCAATGTTTCTTCCTCCTTTGTTTCCCCTTTCCATCCCTTCCCATCACCACCGCGACCCCCCCCCCCTCCGGCCAAAATTGTAAAGTTCATTTTTCAACATAATGTCTTTTACATCTCATTGTTGCAATGGGTCCACCTGTATCCCTATTTAAACAATGTGTTTTTTCTTTCCCCTCCAAAAATTATACCAACATCAAACACAGTGAAAACAGGGGTTGTACCATGGGGGAGGGACATACAAAGCAACAAAGAAATCATCTTAGAAAAAATGATATTAAGTGAAGTAAGCCAGGCCCAAAGAAACATAGGTCCCAGGGTTTCCCTTATTTGCAATAACTAGTATATGTCTGACACAAGCAGAAACGGTCAGATAAGTTGATATTTGGTGAAATGAAGCCCAAGCTTGAGTTTTTTAAAATACATTTTTATTTGAAAAAAAATCTGTAGAGAGGGGTTTCAGTTACATGAGTGAGGTAATGTGTACATATACTATCAGGCACTGTTACCTCGTCCTTTGTTTTTCCCCTACCATCCTTTCCCTCTCCACCTCCCCAAATACTCGCTCCTTTCCCACCACAAGTTGTAAAGTTCCTTTTCAACATAGTGTCTTGTACATCACATTGTTACAATGGGTCAACCTCATATCCCTATTCAAACATTTTGTTTTTTTCCTTTCCCCTCCCCCAAATAGAAAAATGTATATATAAGATGCAGGGCACGAGAATCAAACCCAGTGCAAACATGTATTATAGCGTGGGGGAGGAACATACCAAAGGAAAAAAAAAATCACATAATACATTATAAATACATTAAAAAAAACCTGTAGCAAGCAACGAAAAAATGTGTGTTCTTGTCTGGGGGTTCATTTCACTTACTGTCATCTTATACGGTCATATGTACATAGCTTTTGAACATTCCTGCTTGTTTTAAACATACACTAGTTATTTAGCTAGAGTTTTCATATATTTTTTAATTTTAATATGTTTTAAAATTCTGTTTTATTGTAAAGATGCTGTATAGAGGGGTTAATATGCATGAGTAAGATACATTTCTCATTGAATATTGTTACACAATTCATTGATTTTCTCCCTCTATGCCTTCCCTCCTCCCACTCCAGCCCCATCCTTGCCCGCCGACACAAACTTATTAAGTTCATTTCCAATATAGTGTCTTGTGAGTATCATTGTTGTAATATGACATCTTTTGTACTTCTTTCAGCATTTTGTTATTTCCCTTCTGTTCCCCAAATCAGACAAATACATATACAAGATGGAGAGTACCAGAGTCAAAGACAGAAATTGCCAGGGATATAGCCAATGGTTAAAGAAAAAAGGAAATAATAAAAGAAGAAAGAGCTAGCTATAGTACATTGGCTACATCAAGGTTGACAAATAAACAAAGAACTACTGTTTCAATGTGTTGGCATTCATTTAATTTAGCATCATTTTATGTGGTCATATGTTCATACTTTTTGAGCTATTATGATCCTCTGCTAGGACTAACTTAGGCTAACACTAATCATTGCAAATGAGAGAAATCACAGAGCCTATGTTTCTTTGGGCCTGACTTACTTCACTTAATATGATTTTTTCCCAAGTCTTTCCATTTCCTTACAAAAGGGACAATGCCATTCTTTCTGATAGAAGCATAAAATTCCATTGTGTAAATAGACCATATTTTCTCTATCATTCATCTATTTTTTTGGGGGGGGGTCCGGTCGTGGGGCCTGAACTCTGGGCCTGGGTGCTGTCCCTCAGCTCTTCAGCTCAAGGCTAGCACTCTACCACTTGAGCCACAGCGCCACTTCAAGCTTTTTTCTTTTCTCTTATGTGGTGCTGAGGAATCACACCCAGGGCCTCATGCATGCAAGGCAAACGTCCTACCACTGAGCCACCTTTCCAGCTCTCACTCATCTATTGAGGGGCATGTGAGTTGGTTCCATATCTTAGCTTTGGTAAACAATTCTGCTACGAACATAGTTGTGCTGGTAGCTTTAGTGTGGCCTAGTTTGAGATCATTGGAATAAATACTGAGGAGTGGGATTGTTGCATCTTAAGGGAGTTCTATATTTAGTCTTTTTAGGAACCTCCATACAGTCTTCCAGAATGGTTGAACCAGCTTACATTCCCACCAGCAGTATAGTAGTGTTCCCATCTAGCCACAACTCTGTCAGTATCTGTTATTATTATTATACTCTGGATAATGGTCATTCTAACTGACGTGAGGTGGAATCTAAAGGTGGTTTTGGTTTTGATTTGCGTTTCTTTTTTTAAAAATACGTTTTCTATTGTAAAAATATTGTACAGGGAGTAACAGTTACATGATTAAGGTAATGAGCACATTTCCTATTGAGCATTGTTGCCTCCTTTGTTTTTGTCCTACCATCCCTTCCTTCCTCACTTCCTATACTACTCCCCTCCTCCCCATTGCTAAAGTTGTAAAGTTCGTTATCACCATCTCATTTTTACAATGGGTCAATTCGTATCCCTATTTAAACATTTTGTTTTTTCCCTTCCATTCCTCAAATTAGAAAAATGTATATACAAGACGCAGGACACTGAAATAAAACACAGTGAAAACAGGGGTTATACAGTGGAGGAGGAAGTCATCAAAGAAACAAAAAATCACATAGTACATTATAAACACGTTAAAACCATAGCAAGAAAAAATATACAACTTGTGTCCCTGTCTTTGGCTTCATTTCGTTTAACAACATCTTTTATTGTCATATGTACATAGCTTTTGAACTTTTCTACTTGCCCTAGACTTATACTAGTTATTACAAATTAAGAAAACCATGGGACCTATGTTTCTTTGTCTCACTACACTTACTATAATTTTTTCCATGTCTTTCCATTTCCTAACAAAGGGATGGTGTCATTTCTGACAGGAATTGCCAGAGCACACTGAGAATAAACAAAGATTAATACAGGAATTTCATGAGCATGAGGAAGCTAATAAAACATTAATGCAGGAATTGCATGAGTGGGATGGGAATAGACAAAGATCAATTGAGGCATTCATAGAATCCATAAACAGAGAGGAAAAGGAATCTAGGGAGGCCACAAAGGAAATGCTGAATGAAACTCAACAGAAGGAAAGGGAGTCCAATGAAATCATAGTTAATCAAGTAAGGGATTTGAGAATGAACTCTGAAAGCCAAATTAAGGAAGTAAAGAAGTTTGTACAAGATCTAAAACAAAACTCTAAGAAAGAATTTGAAGCTACCAAAGCCGACCAATTAGAAGGATGAGAAATAAAAAAGTAAACAAAGTAGAAAGTCTTGACAATAGGTTAGAGCATGCAGAAGATAGAACCCTGGGATTGAAGACAGCCTAGATATTATAGAGAAAGAACAGACAACTTTTCAAGACAAATCCAAGAAATGTGATAGATTTATTCAACATTTAGAAGACATCATCAGAAAGCTTATTCTGTTGATTTGCATTTCTTTTATGACCAGCAATGTTGAACATTTCTTCAACTGTCTATTGGCCATTCTTATTTCTTCTCCAGAGTCTCTTGTTTTTACAAATTTCATTCTGTTTTTCTCTGAAGAGCTGGAGAGAATTCTTGTGAATTTCTCTCATTTATTTAATTTTTCTGTGTTTCATTAGTAGTGCTTAGCCACTTGGCTTCAAGCTCTCATTGCCTATCCCCACAACTCTGGCATTCTACCACTTGAGGCTTTTAGTTGTTATTTGGAGAAAGAATCTGATTGGCTTTTCTGCCCCAGATGACTTTGAATATTGAGGGATCAACAGATCTCAACTTCCTGAGTATCTAGTATTGTAGGCATGAAATGAAACTTAGAAGTTGTGATCCTTAAATGGAGAAAATTTGCCTAATTGCAAAATTATTTGTTTTTTACTTTGTTTTTGGAAAAAAGTGTCTCTCACACTTTCCCTTAGGCTGGCTTCAAACTAAATCTTCCTGGCTTTATTTTCTGCATGTTGTGATTACAAGCATGCACCATAATATCTTGCACAAAACAAGTTTTCGAATAACAAACTAGTATGTCAGAAACCTTCACATTCTCAAAAATAAAAATGAAATGGTACACCAGGGCTTCCTAGTAGGAGTTCTCACCTGTAAACCTAGCCACTCAGGATGCTGTGATCTGAGTATTGGGGTTCAGAGCAAGACTAAGCAGAAAAATCTGAGAGACTCCTTTCTTCAAATTAACTAGCAGAAGTCTGGGACTAGAGCTGTGGCTGAAGTGGTAGAGCACTGTCCATAAAGCAAAGAGATAAGGGTCAGCACCGAAGCCCTTTGTTCAATCCCCCAATGCTAGCAACAAAAACAAAGAGAAAGGCAAAGCAAGGAAAATGATAATTTTTTCTAGGAAGTCAAATGCAAGAGGATTCCTTTGAGTAATTAGACCTCCAATTATCTTTCTTTTTATTAGCAAATATTAATTATATAAATTATAAAAAATATTAATTATTATATATCCACACATGGATACAATGTATCATAGTCATATCCTCCTCCATCACCTACCCAGTCTTATTTCCAGTTAACCACTAAACAGCCAGAAACAAGAGAGGTAGCACAAGTGGAAGAGTCCTAGCCCTGAGCAATAAACATAAGGAACATTACCAGGTCCTGATTTGAAACCCTAGTACAAGGACCCCCCACAACAAAAATAAAACAAGCCATAGCATATAATTGTCTACAGGAAATAGTAATGTCTGTCATTAAGCTCCCACACATTATAAATAACATGAGGAAACAAATTTTCAAAGCTTTTTGAATAGCATTTTATTCTCTGAGAATAACAGAGTAACAAGACATTGCTCTTGTCTGTTCTGTCGCATGACACTGGATACAAGTATAGGATATTCTCCAGAAAGAGTCTCTGCACAACTTCTAAGGAAACAGAGGCTGGCTTCTTTTTTAAGGGTGAAGGAAATACTTTGTATCTGGTTTTTGATGCCTGTGAATCTATGGGAATTCATCAACATATTAAAATTACATATAATTTATAGCATCATATCATATAATAATAAAGGTCAATTAAGGTACTTTAAAACTAATCAAAGAATAAGTTTAATTTCTAATAAATCAACAACAAACAAGGAAAAAGGAAAAGAAGATGAAACATATCTTAAGCAGCAGGCTGGTGGCTGGAACCTAAAACCTCTGTTTTTAAGGTGAGAACACAAGGACATTGCTTACAAGGCAGCAGGAGCAGCCAAGTTTTGGGGAAATAATATGAAGATCACCAACATAAATGTTAGTAGAATTCAAATGCTGCTGGCTCATGGCTATAATTCAGGCAAGTCTGTAGGGTGAGATCTGAGGACCACCTTTGGAGGTCAGTCCTGGCAGGAAAATGCATGAGGTTCTAAGACTACAATAAAGCCACAAATGCAAAAAGTAAAGATGTGGCCAAAAGAGACCATGGACAGAACTCTGGTCTGGACTTTAAGCTCTCAGAATAGACAAAAACAAAAACGAACGAAGAAAAAATCAACAGAAAAATGGGTGGGAATAGGACTGATGAGGTCCTGGGTTACTAAATCCAGTAATGTAAAAATGTAGCCTAATCCAAACAAAAAAGAATAAATTTATTACACACTGGTATATAGAAATGTATTTAGTGAGAATACAGAAGGAATGTCAAATGTAAAAATGCCATAAAGGTATCTTTCTTTCTCTTTCTTCTTGCTAGACGGGGACTCGAACTCAGGACCTGCCACTTTGGTTCATTGGCTATCTGTCTACCAACAGAACCACACCTCCATCACCACATTCCAATGGTCTCAGACTCTCATGCTTCTCTCTAGCAGCACTTGCGTCCTTTTGTGTGCCTATTGGTTTTGCATGTCACTTTCCAAGGACTGCTCCAGCGATAGCCTCTTGAAGAGGGAGAGGTAAATAAGGGCCCACTGCAAAATCTCCTCTAAACTGAGTGGGGTGCCTCTTACCTGTAATCTTGCTATAGAGGAAGTGAGGTGTGTGGGTGATGGTAGGAAGGCAGCTCAGATGAGGAAAAGTATCAACTGGGCTCTGCACTTACCACCCTCAGCTGTCAATCCTCAGTTTGCAGGGCCACAGCTGTCTGGAGGTTGGCCTCAGTAGGCCCCACTTTTCCCTGCTCTGTGCATTCTCATGGAGCTCCGCATGAAAGCATGAGTTCCAAAGATTGCAGTGACCATTCTACAGCCCCTTGGGTTTCATTCTGCAACTGTAGCCACTACTGAAGCTTCTCCTGCAACTACTGCTGCCTCTTTTTTGGCCACTTGCCGTCATTCCTCGCCTGTCAGTGCCAATAAGGGCCTCTAGGATCACCCCTCCACCCATGCACCAAATGTCCCCTGGACTTCCAGTGACTCCTGGTAGTCAATAGGACCACATGTCCATTAGAATGACATAAAGATAAATGTTACACAGAAACATGAAGAACTACTATGATGGATTGACCTTCATGGCCTCTGATAATGGAAGCTTTATCCCCATAAGTTTTGCATCACTATGAATTTTTTATTTTCCCACAGAACCCCATATATTTCCTTCTGCTTCCTTTATTGGGTTTTATCTTACTATTTCCAAAGAATTATGCTATCACAGACTGGTGCCATGTCTCTGGTGAGAAGAACCAAGAGGTAAAGGATATGGGACATAGAAAATCCCTCCTTTCCAGAAGAGTCCACCGCAGGTCAGAAATGTAAATCTTAGGACAGTGGGCACAGCGGCTGCCTCCCTCTCTAAAGTATGGCTCACATCTGGAGAGGATTTCAGAACACCTCTAAAGTCTTGCCATTAGTTGCCTAAAGGCAGCTATTACCGAATAGTATATTGAATTAGCTCCACCAACAAAGAAACAACCACATCTAGTACATTGAGCTCACAAGTATAGCATGGAGTTCCAGTGAAAATGATCTCTCAAATGAAGAAATGACACTGTCTAAAATACCAAGAAAGAATGGGAATGGCACTGGAATAGGCAGGAATACTTTGTGTGCAAAGGAGGGGGACAAAAGAGATGAATTACAGTTGATTGGGAAATGGGCAGTGACAGAGAAGAAGCTAGTAAAGTCGATGAATGTGAAGATGGAGAGTGTTTCATGGAAATCACAGATGGTGTTTCTTGTGCAAGTAGTTAGTCTTTGGCAAGTGATGATAGGAAACCTGAGCTTCCTAAGGCAAGACCTGGCTTTATTGCCTATCTGCACTGAATGGGAAGAATCTCCTGCCTCAGTTTCCTAAGTTGTAGTATCACTGTCATGCACTACCACATTCCTCTTTGAAACATTTAACTTTCATGATAATTATTGATTTTCCACCTTTGACTTTGATAGTCTTGCATCTACATTTCTTTTTTTTGGAGAGGACGGGGGGTCTGGTCATGGGGTCTGAACTCTGGGCCTGGAAGCTGTCCCTCAGTTCTTCAGCTCAAGGCTAGCACTCTACCACTTGAACCACAGTGCCTCTTCTGGCTTTTTTTCTGCTTATGTGGTGCTGAGGAATCGAACCCAGGGCCTCATGAATGAGAGGCAGGCACTCTACCACTGAGCCAACTTCCCAGCCTCCATCTATGTTTCTTGACCTTGGTATAAACATGTGTCTCTTTGGATATAAGGAAAGGATCATAATTCCAACAGCTTCCCATACTGAAACACCTACCTTGGGTACCTGTTAACTCACTGTGCTCATCTGGCTTCTGTGGAGACTGTCCATTTGCTCTGCCCCTTAAGAGGCCTGCCAGATTCTCAGCTGTGTACTAGAGGAACCCAGAGGTGGAGGGTTTAAGATGGAAATGTGAATGAAGAAATTTACTTCACTGAAACTTCTGTTATTTGCCATATTTTTGTTTGTCATATTTACCTTGCTCAGAGTTTATATTCTTTTAATAGTATGATGAAGTAATAACATTTATTTTCCTCAGCATTTAAGTTTAGTTCTTCGTTTTCTTTGAGACAAAGTTCTAAGAAAAAACAACTAACCTCATGTGCATTTCCACAAATGGATGTTTTCCTTTTCATATTCCCTTGTAAGACAATAATTCTTGGTTTTTGGAAAGTTAGGAAATAGAAATAGACTAAAACTTTAAACAAAATTCATTTATTTGTGATGTCAGTAGGCTTTGAATTTTTAGTAACTAAAATGTGTGTGATTGTGTTCAGTCTGGTCCAGTCCAGTGAGAGCATCCTTCTTTACTAAGTTATTAACAAGTGAATGGATTGCCTGACAAAATTTGGAGTTTTTTTTTTGTTTTCTTGGCAGACCATTAAAAAATTCTTTAGAGAAAATAAAAATCACACTATCTTATCTTCATAGAGTCCACTATGCTTCAGGTAATTCATCTGTAACCTTTAGCACACAATCCAGTATATTTGCTTCTGGATTTATTGGAGCATTCTAGCTGCCACAAATAAGGGAAAATATGCAGCCAGTGTTCTCTGGGTCTGGATTACTTCCCTTAATGTAATGTTTTCCCAGTCTTTCCATGTTATGACAAACTGTAGTCTATCGTGCTCTGTGATGGATGAGTGGGATATCTATGTTTTTGTGTGCGTGTGTGTGCAGATGTAAACTTATACATATATACTACATTTGAGTGTTATCTGGGTATTGGAAAGTGAGAGACATGAGCCTTATCAACAGTCTTGAGTCTTGTTACCCTTGTGCATGGCCTGAGGTGGCAACAGTTGATAGGCTATGAGGCATAGAAAGAGGATGTTTCTCTCACCATCAACTTCAAGGTAGATATTGAGCTCAGCTTTCTCTAACCACGGGTCTTCTATTGTAGTAATCCAGCTAAAGATTCAAAGAAACTATTTTATTTTGTTTTATTTTTATAGTCCTGCGTCTCTAATTCTCACCAGGGCACTGTCCCTGACCTACATTTTGCTTAAGGCTAGCACTCTACCACTTGAGCCAAAGTGCTACTTCTGGCTTTTTCTGGGATTAACTAGACATAAGAATCTGCCTGTGTTGGCCTTGAACTGCAATCCACAGATTTCAACTCCCGAGTACCTAGGTTCACAGGCATGAGACACCCGTGCACAGCTAGAAACTAAATAATGGAAGTATCCATTATATACCTCCACCTATCTTTGGAAAGATTTTCTAGCATATTCTGACCAGACCAGTGTTAACTACTGATCACTAAGAAAATAATTCTTGACACACTCATTACTACAAAAGAAATCATTGAGCTAATCTCCATAATATGACGCAACATTGTATAACTCTTACATATAATACTCCCAATTTATCTCATTCTTGGATCTTCAAACCAACTTCTAATAAATATGAACATTTGTATGTGTAAAAGTGAGTACATGATTTTGACCCGTGACTTAAGAAAATAGAACCTTGGGCTGGGAATATGGCTTAGTGATAGTGTGCTTGCTTAGTATGCATGAAGCCTTGAATTTGATTCCTCAGTACCACAAAAAAGCCAGAAATGGTGCTGTGCCTCAAGTGGTAGAGCACTAGCCTTGAGCAAAAGAAGCTCAGGAGCAGTGCCCATGATCTAAGGTCAAGCCCTTGGACTGGCAAAAACAAACAGGACTAGAATAAAATGGGAACTCTTAATCTTGTATGCACTTCTGAACTTTATAACTTGTAAAATATAATTTTAGCAAATTAGATTTGTTTAAAAATTGAAAACCTATATTACATGCTATCTAATATATGTGTTTTAAAATATAATTGATACCAATGAACCCATATTCCTTGAATAACATACTAATCAAACTTATATGCAACTTTGAAGAAGCAAATTTAAAACTTGGAAATCATGTGAAGAACTGAGACTTGGAGGATTTTCTGCATTCTCAATGTACCTTATCATGAACAGGAACACTTAATGTAGAAAGCAAAAAAAAATAGTGGTTCTCTGAAAGGAAGATTAGTAATATTTACCATTGAAGAAATAATTCAGGTAAACACAAATAGCACCCCAATTGAGTGCTCTTAGGGGCTAAAAAAGGTACCTCATTCCCTGGATTGTGAACAAGCATTCTGAAATGTATAGCGACAGATAAATGCTATTATTAATGATTACCATTTGGCTTATTTATCTACAGGAAATCTCATTCCGTCTAGTTCATTATATTGAACAAACATTCAAATTACTAAACTATACACAATGTTTCAAAGTTTACATTTTATGAAAACGAAGTGAAGCAATATTGGTGCCCAATGAATGTGAGATGATGAGTTTTAAAGGGTTTCATATATCTTAAGACATTTGACTTACATTAATGGTCTGGGAGTATTTAAGATACATGGATATGTAGATTACATACATACACACACATACACACATACACACATATGCATGTATATTTCAACAAGTACAATAAAAATCTTTAAAAACAAATCACGTCACTGGTAGCTGCAGATCAAACAATTACACATAAAGAATTCTTTTTTAAAAGACTGAAAATGGCTTATCAGAATACTTGATGAAATTCATATTAGAGGCCCATTTCTTCCAATTCTATTACTGATGTGTCACTTCAATATGTGAATCCCTTTATTGAAAGCATTTGTCCCTTCTTTTTGAATTTAATTCTAGGAGTCTCTGCGTTCCTTGTTCATGGTGAATAGCATATTTTTTATGTTAAAGGTCAGGACAATGGTTGGGGGGGGTCTTTGTAGTTATCTGATATGGTAAGGATAGAGCCATCAACTACATCATCTCAAAACTGTTGAAAGTCACAGTGGCTGTGATCCTGGGAAGCACAGGTCTATCTAAGTTTACAGGAAAGCCTGGAGAAATCTTCATTTGAACACATTCTCTAAGCTCGATAAAGGGCTTGAAGGGAGCTATCACTTCTGGAACATTCAATAATTCACTACCTAAGGGAAATTCGTGACTGATGGCAATTGTGACTTCAAATATCTTCTTATTTTCTTTGAATACCAGTTCTCTTCCTGGATGAGGAGCTTGTCCACTTCCAGCAGATCTATGCTCCTACTGTGTAATAGTGCTCTGAGGGACTGTTTTGTAATGGGGTCAAAATTCTGTTCCATTGAGCACTGTCTCAGCCTCATAGGCTGAGGAGAGTGGGAGGAGGTGGGGATGGCAGGGAGATGACTCCTTCTTCTAATACAGACAAGGCTGCTCTGAAAAGAAGTCAGAGGATCCCTCTACAGATTAAATGTCCACCAACTAGCCAAGCAGGAAATACCTCAGCAGGGCTGAGTGAAGGAGTGATTCTAGCGGGAGCCATGACCCTGGGTCTTGGTCTGGCGCAGCCTTCAGCTCTGTCTTCTGCAGCTACTCCAGCTATTTCTCATGAAGCTCCAGTGTAGCCCAGCAGCTGCATGTCTGCTTCCAGCAGTGCCCCAGCTCCCCAGGCCTTCTTTGCTATGGCACCAGAGCAGACCATGCACTGCTACAAATACAACATGCAGGAGATCATGCTCTTGAAGCCCAGTATTCCCCAGACAAGGCCCCTATTCCCTGGGCTACAGCCCCAGCTTCAGCTCCATCTCCACCTGATAAGAAGGGACCTGATGCTCCCCCTATAACTCAGCTCAGATGTGTCACTTCACTAGCCCAGGAGGGGCTGTAAGAAAAGATCCCTTATTGGGGAAGACAGCAGATGAGACAGTTCATCTGCAGCCCAGTTCTGGCTCCCAAATTTTTGTGGATTTGAGGGTCTGTTGAAAAAGGTGGCCTGTAATTTTCTGGCTAGAAAGTTCATTCCTTCTCCATTCATAAAGTGTTTGGTGATTCCCAACTTGCCACTGATTACTGGGGCTAGACTGGTAACCTAAGGGTACCCTTGCTGGTGGTTCAAGGCAGAGGCTTTCGGGGAAAAGAGACAAAGCTGCTCTTCCTGTTATGCCTGGCCCTTGTCCCTGCCTGACCCCCTTCTCCCCTGAGAGAATCCCAAACCGTGTTTGTTGCTATGAATGGGTCTGTTAACCAGGTCCTTTATCCTTGTGTTTACTCTGAAATTGGAGAGAAGTTGAGCCAAAGCTGCCCCTATCAAAGCCTGACCCACCCCATTTTGCCTGCCATTCATGGTATTGCAGGTTTGCCTTGGCAATATGTATATTGCGCTCTCTCTCTCTCTCTCTCTCTCTCTCTTGCTCGCTCACTCTGCCTCTCTCCATTTATCTTTTGCCTTTATTGTATTTACACTGCTATGTATATACTATATCTATATAGTATAGATATAGTATATACTAGTATATAGTATATATGTAGTATATGCTATATATATACTATATATATGCTATATATATACTATATACATAGCAGTGTACATATACTATTATAAATTTTGTGTTTTGTAACTTTGTAGCATTTTAGGTAAGGTTGTGTTTATGCTTTGCTGGGAACAATAAAGATATTCTATTGAATAAACCTAGGATTAGAATGCAAAGAATACATGTCTTCTGTTACATTTTTCCTTTATTCATGCTTTCCCTGATTTTTTTTGAAGAATATCCTCCTCACTGAAATATTCTTTTGTTCCTTGATTATAAAATGAGTCCATTCTCCAGATAGAAGTCAACCGATAATTTTCCTATTCTTTCTGTTTTTATCTTCTTGAAAAAGCCCTCCAATTTGGGCACATGTGAAAGAAATGGAGTTGATTGATAAAGTTGCAGAATATCACTGTTCATTAAAATGTTAACCTCTTATAAATACGTTTAGAGACAATAACAAGAAAGTAAAAAGAAATAATTGTGTCCCTATCTTGGGGTTTATTTTGCTTAACATCATCTTATCTGGTTGCATGAACATAGCTTTTGACCTTTTTCGCTTGTCCCAGATATATACTAGTCATTGCAAATAAGGGAAACAGTGGATCCTATGTTTCTTTGGGGCTGGTTTACTTCCCTTAGTTTAAATTTTTCCAAGCCTTTCTGTAGAATGTGATTTTTTTCTTTGTCTGTTCCTCCTTCATGGTATAACCCATGTATTCACTGTTTTTCTTGTCGATGCTCTGCATCTTGTATATATACTTCTATAATTTGGGGAGGGGAAAGGGAAAATGCTTAAATAGGCATACAGGTTGACCCATTGTAACAATGAGATGTACAAGACACTATGTTGAAAAATGAACTTTATCATTTATGGGGGGTGTGGGGAATTGTAGTTGTGGAGGTGGGAGGGGAGGGATGGTAGGGGAAAAACAAAGGAGGAGGCAACAATGCTTGATAGGAAATATACTTATTACCTTGCTCATGTAACTGTAACCCCTCTGTACAGAATTTTTACAATAAAAAGCATATTTTAAAAAGTCAAACTTTTCTGTTTCAATTGTCTATCAGTAAAAATGATTCAGAGGCTGCTGCTTCCCCATTGAAAATGAAGTTCAAATGCTTTCATTGGCACTTCATGTTAGTCAAGTCTGTGAGAGTTATTTCAAACCTGACATTGAGATCTTGTGTATTTTACATTCATCAGAATGCAGAATTAGGAAAAAGAAGCATTCAACTTTGAAAATAACAGAGAAGTTCTAGATAAAAGTCACTGAGTAATTGCAAGATTTTCAATAACAGAGGTAGTACCACATCTGGTTTTTACTAGGGATAAGTGTCATGGATTCTTTTGCCCTGGCTGGGTGCAAAAATTAATCCTCACGGGGCTGGGATGTAGCTCAGTGGCAAAGCGCTAGCCTAGCAAGTGCAACGTCCTGAGTTTGATCCCCAGAACCAAAAAAAGAAAAGACAAAAAAATACACTTAAAAAAAAACGAAATAAAAAATTAATCCTCACATCCCATCTTCTTAAGTAATCTTTACTACTCAGAGTGAGAATCTAGTTTGGAGTTTGTTTTCAAGACTAGTGCTCTACCGGTTGAGCCACAGTTCCATTTCTGGCTTTTTATTAGAGATGTCTCATGGAATTTTTGCACAGGATGGCTGCAAACCTTAATCCTCAAATCTTAGCCTCCTATGTAGTCCTTACTACTCAGGGTCAGATAGAGTTTGTGTCTGACCATTTGGTTCAAGATTAGTGCTCTACCACTTGAGCAACACTTCCACTCCTGCCTTTTTTCCCTGGTTAATTAGCGAGAACAATCTCATGAACTTTAATACCTGGGTGGGATTTTATCTTGATTCTAAAATCTTAGCCTCCTGAGTAGCTGGTGTGAACCACCACTGCCTGGGTCTACACTTGGTCCCTAGCTTCAGGCCCCTGCTCTTCACTCCCTTGATATTATTGGTGGTGTCCTCGTTTCAGATTTCAATTGAGCTTAGTGTCCTGCGTCATTCAGTCTCTGGTCCCAGGAATCTATAGCAAGGCTGTTATGACATCTAGACTAACCATAAGGCAATAAGCCTGGGATAAACAGCGTGGTGTCCAAGCCTGCGGCTTCTTACATCTGTCACTTGGCGAATGATCCCAGGACTCATTTAATGACACTGCCTTCTTAGAGGCCTCCTAGCTTCCTTACGATCTGACTGCAGGCATGTCATGACCTGGGGTGCAGGGCACTAAGGTTTCTCCTTCATTCCACTGCCATAAATGGGACTTTCAGAAGTCACTTCTCCCTTTTGAATATTCATTTCACAGAAATTGTGCTTAAAACCCTGCATTCTGATCCTTCCTTCTTCTGGATCTTTGCCTATCTAGCAAGTTTGAGCTGTCTTCTGGTCTCAGAAAAGCCAGATGTTCATGCTAACAATTGTACTGATTCAACACCCAGTGACATGGGGGCCCTCTCTACTCCTCCACTTATGCCAGGCTCAAAGGTCTTTCGTACCCAGCATGCATCTTGATTCCTAGGAACCCAGGGCTATGATTTCCCTGAAGAGCCATGGGCTTAAAAACTTTGATGGAGTTAGGCACCAGTGGATCACACGTATAATCTTAGCTACTAAGGAGGCTTTGTTGTAAGAATCAAGGTTCAATTCAGGTTGAACAGGAGTCAATAACACTTCTCTTAAAATACCACTGCATTCTAAGATGTGATCCCCCCAAAGATTCAAACCAACTAGAGATGTTCTCATTGTGTGTGGGGACTAGCCTTTCTAAGAGCGTATTCCTGAGGGCTCCTCTTACTCCAGGAGCCTTGGAAGGGGCAAAAGCTTCCTCCAGCAGAGGGCTTATTTCCCCTCTAGGACGAGCATAGGCCACATCCTCTAGCAAGCAGAACCTCCTTGTCCAAGTTGGGAGAGCTGCTGTCCCCAAGATGTCTGCTGGAGAGATGCTAGGCAGCTTCATGTGCCTGTGGGTGAGTGGGACCATGGATTCTGCTAATCCATCCAGCAAGGCTTCATCCAGAAGTCTATCTATAGTGCCCAGCCAGCAGAGCCTGGTATCTCCTTGGGTTCCAGCATCTCTACTCTGCAATGTTATGGAACCCACAGAGCCCACTGTGATGTCTTCGCACTCCAGTTTCAACATTCCATTGCCAGCCACCAGCCTGTCCTTTAACTGTGGTCCTTGGCAGTTTTACCCTCAACAGCATGGGACATTTCCAGATAGCAAGCAAGTCTAGATCTTCATTTGGAACCCTGAAGACTAATAATATAGGCTCATCGCCTGCCCCCTGACAACCTGTACAGCCTGGCCCTCCCAGCTCCATTTTCCAGCATGTGCTTAGGGGCCTTCGGAGCGCGGCTTCTGCTCCCTGCAACTACACATGTCTCCTGGAAAAAGCCTTTGAACCTGCTGCGCCCCAGAGGTCAGGCCACAGTGAGGTCTCTCTGCCCCCAGCCTGGCTCCTAGCACAACCACAATCAGGGCAGCACTCCCAGGCTCCACTGCAGACCTCTGACTTGGGTCAAAAAATTCCTGTGCTTGTGCAGTCCACAGTCAGCAGTCGGTAGTCCTGGAACAGGGGCATCTACTAATGCCACTCCAGAAGAGCTTTTGCACCAAGCAGTTTGATTTTGGAGCAGCTCCTCTTCCAATTGCAGGCTTGGTGTCCATTGAAGCAGAACATGACACTGCAAAAGATCACAGCACACAATAGAAGAACCTGACAAGCAATAGTCCTGTGCTCAGAAACCTGACAGAGACAGTAAATCAGAGAGAGAGTAAGGCTAGATTGTACCTGCTTCAATATCCTTGCCAAGAAATGTTTATTTTCACCAAGATATAAAGAGGAAACTTCTAACTCTATCTCTGACAAAGTAGCTTGTACGAATCTAGACTTCCATAAACAATCACAAAAGTAGAAGCTATGTGAAAAATAAATATATGTATGTAAATATATATATATTACAAATGTGTAGGGATATATATTTATATTAGCATATTCACATATACAATGTGAATATGTATATAATGTATGTATGTATAATGTATAATGTATATTTATGTGTGTGTGTGTATATATATATATATATATATATAATGTACAGGAGAGAAAAACTACATAGTATTTGGAGGAATAATTACCAAAATCTTCCCAATTTTCATTAAAAGCATGAACCCTTATATGCAGGAATCTAGCACCTCAACAAAAGTCAATTAGCATAATCCCATAGATCCACACTAAAACACATTCTAATTAAATACTCAAAGACAGCAAACCTCCCAAAGCACAGAGACACAACTCCTCACATACAAGTGATCTTCAATGATATTATGACCAATTTTTCATTAGAAAAAAGAGTATTAGGCAGCAAGGGCAACAAATTCAAAGTGCTAAAAGAAAAGGACATATCTAACACCAACCTTTCTTTTATAACATTCCCCCCCACCCCAGAGATAGGGGCTGAACTCAGGGCCTTGTACTCACCAGGCAGGCACTCTTCCATTGAGCAAAATCCCCAACCTTACAACTACCCTTTCTAAAACAAAACAAAACAAAAAATATATTTCTTCTAAAAGTGAGAGATGCTAAATACTGAAGGCTCAGGCCTATAATCCTAACTACTCTGGAAGCTGAATTGTGAGGATTGTGGCTCAGAACCAGCCTGGACCTTGTCCCTTCAGGAGTAAATTGTGGGAGACAGGTGTCCTTAAGAAGGATGGAGGACTTTGTGCTCTGTCATTCCTGGAACAAGTCATAGGATAAGGTGGCCATCAAGAATGGAGGCTATTGGCTAGTGTCTCCACAGAAGCAATTTGTAAAATGCAGGAGTGCTCTCGTAGGTCAGAGGACATTGACCACTGTCTTAGTGGTTTCAAAAATTCCACGAAAATAACCATAGCAACCTCAAGTCCTCCTGGAATCTCTAGCAACAGTCTTGGAGGCCAAAGAGCTACAGTGTCAATGGTGGCAGGCTGTAATTGGTCCACTTTTTCTCTGACCTCACTTGATCTGAATCTGATTTGTCCATTTCCCCCATGATGTCACTAAGCCCACTTGTGATTGCTCCATTGTGATAGGTCATGTAGGGTATATAGGAAGCCACTGTGCCCCAACATTTGTCAGTTAACAGTGCTGGGAGCTCTCGCTTGGTGAGCTGCTGGATTAACTCAAAACTATTTTGATGATCTGTTTGTTTGCAGGTTTTGTTGGTTGGATTTTGGTATTTCTTTTTTACTTTTTGCCGGGTTTCCCATTATTTTATTGAGTTAATTTTTCGGAGACTTGCTACCTGCCATCATAGCAGGAGGATCGCAGAATACAAAGAATCATCTTCGAGCTCCTTGAAGGAGGAGATCATCAAACAATACCAAACGAAAGAACTCCTTGACCAAGTTACCTGAGTGAAACTGTCCCATCACCACTTCACAGACACCGAGATGGCAGTTTAAAATACGTCGTATGGGAGAGTCCTCCAGTCATTGAATAGAGAATAAGATGGACATTTTTAAGGCTGGATGGCCCAGACACATCATCAAGTTGTACCTGGTGATGGAGAAAAAAGAGTATGTGTATCTCATCATGGAATTGGCCACTAGGGGCTACCTTCTGAAGTCTATCTGAAAATCCCACCACTTATATAAAGTTGAAGCCAGGAGATTCTTCAAACAAATTGTACTAATTACAGCAGAACACAATCGCACATTGAGACCTTAAGCCCAACAATATCCTTTTGGCCAGCAAAGGCAATATCAAGTTTAGTTATTTTGGTCTAATCATCTGGTTCTCCCCGGGGCAGCTGCTGACAAATTTATGTGGTGTTGTGCTATTCCATACCCCTGAAATGTTCCTGCAAGAAAGAAATGATGGCTGGAACTGGCTTCACATCTGTAATCCTACCTACTTAGGAGGCTGAGATTTAAGGATCATGGTTCATTGCCAGCCCGGTCAGAAAAGCCTGTGATATTCATCTCCAATAAACCACTAGAAAACTGGGAGTGGCACAGTGGCTCAATTGGTAGAGTTCTAGCCTTGAGTTGAATTGCTCAGGGACACTGCTCAGGCCCAGAGTTCAAGCCCCACAATTGGAAAAAGAAAGATATGCCTACAAGGTGGAAATCTGGAGCTTAGGTGTCTTTTTATATTTTGTTATAACAGGAAGATTTCCCTTTGAGGGGAGGATGTGATCCAGGTAGAGTCACTAGTTCTGAAAGCCAAGTATGTTGGTCCATATAACCTGTCTGAGGACAAAATGTAATCTGCCAACTGGTAATTGAGGACCTGAGGGAGAGACAAATATTGAACAAATAATGGAGCACCCATAGCTTAAACAAGTTGCACAATATTCCCTGTGTTTTGATGAGCCAAGACTCAACAAGCTGGAACCCATCATTCTTAAAGTAATGTGTTACATGAGGTACTACCTATATGAGATCCAGGGATCTATACAGGACAGAACATTCAATTATGCCATGGGCATGTACCTTTTAATTAAAGAAAACTTAGGCTGTCCAAGTGAAAAGAGTACCTTCTACAGTGCCACCGTGCCCAACTCCTGCAGATCTTTCCAACTTACCTCTCCCTATAGGAAGGAGAGCCAGTTTACTCACCTGTCTTAACCATTACATCTTGTCATCTGAGTTTCAATTGCTTTATAATGACAAGCAGTCACCTCTGAAGAGAGGCTTAGGTACCACTCTGCCTGCCATTCCCTTCTGTTTCTTGCAGAAGAACCCCAGTCCTAGCACAGTTCCAGGCCAGGATTCTGTGTTGTTTTCCTTGGCTGGTCTTTCTTTTTAAGCAGCAGTGAAAGATTCCTCTCTGGGGAGCCACAATTTGAGATCATAAACTGTCTACTAAGAAGCAGGGCTGGAGGAGGGTGGTTAGCAGAATATTCCCTTCCCTCTGGGTAGCCTCATAATTAGACCAAAGTATAATTTAAGGCGGAGATTGGGCAGGATGCGTGTGGCTAGCAAATAGCTACCACTCTTCTCAGAATATGCTACAGTATGCAGGCCCAGGAGCAGAGCAATTCTGGAGAAAGGGGTGGAGAGTATTATAAGACATCAAAGATAATAGCAGTTGAGAGCCACAGGGACCTGTTATTGGGATGTGAAAGATTGCAAGAAGTATACTCAAAAACGAACTATAGGAGGGATAATCCCTATACAGCAAAGGCTGCAAAGAGAGATCATGTCTCAATCCACACGCTGGCTACTGAAACCAGAGGAACTAATGTTTGCAAGCAATTACAAGTAGGAGATAGTGCTCTACCACTTGAACCACAGTACCACTTCCAGCTTTTTCAGAGTTGGTTATTGAGATAAGATTCTCATGGACTTTCCTGGTCAGGCTACCTTTGAACCACAATCCTCAATCCTCAGCCTCCTGAGTAGCTTAGATTACAGGTGTGAACCACCAGTGCCCATCTGGCCCCCATTTTTCAGATGTACCTCACCTCATTCTCTTTCTCAGTCAAAACCAGCCACACACCAGGCTCTGAGCTCAGGCTCTGAGTTCAAGCCCCAGTCCTCAGACTTCAGCTTTCTGAATAGCTAGGATTACATGTGTGATCCACCACAGCCAGGCAACCCTTTATTATATATTATCTAACTTAATGGTTGTGACTTTCCCATTAGGAGGGCTCACTCTGAGCTCATCCTATTCTGGTTCACTTTCAGTCGATGGCCAGGTCAGTTTCCCCTCTGGAACTAACTTGTCTGTGGGAGGAGGATAAAGCCCCTGACGCCCCTTCCCTTGTTGGGTGCATCCTATATTGTAAGAGTGATGAAAGAGGCCCAAGATTAAAGCTGGGCTCCTAAGGCGGAGTTCCTATTGTGGGCAACCTGGGCTGGTGTGCAGCTTTGAACAAGTGACTCTGGGAAGATATGAAAAATAACCACACCTAAATCCAATTTTTTCAAAATCCTCTTGAGAGCTAGAAGAGGAGAGGGGAAGGTAAGATATATTCTGAATAGTTTCCTTCCTGTTGTGACATTGATTGATACATTTTGCTCAAGCAGGAATTACTGAATACAGTTGTTATAATCTTCCTATCCTGGGAAGGTCCTCAGTTTACCTTCCCGTGGTTGAGAGTTGTATGAGCTAAAATCCTCAGCTGTCAGCTCTATTTGGGCTACTTGACCCAGAGAAGAGGGCGACCCTTTTTGCAAACGGCTCTGCTCAGAAGGAGGTCTAATTTTCTGATTTTCAATAATGTGGAGTAGGTGCTGCTAGAGAAAAGGATGCTATAAAATAGAGTGAGCTTGGAGATCACACCCTTCAGAGGGAGGCCCAAACTGAGACCTGCTCTGAGAAAAATCAAGGAACTGAGAGGAAGTTAATATTTTAGGTCATATGGCCAGGGAAGGCCTTTCTGGGGCAGAACTTCTGATCTAGCTGCTGAAAAGATGAACTAACTAAACAAAGTTTATTTTCCTTTTGTGTGTGTGTACAAGTACTGGGGCTTGAACTCAGGGTCCCATACACTTGCTTAGCTTTTTCCTGCAAGGCAGATGCTCTACCACTTTAGCTAAACCTCTACTTTGAAGTTTTTTGCTAGTGTATTGGAGATAGGAGTCTGTCAGAATTGTCTTTCCAGACTGGGCTTGAACAGGGATCCTTACATCTCAGCCTCCTGATAAGCAGGATCAAAGACAGGAACTATTAAGCATTCAGGTCCACACAAAAGTGTAGAAGTTTCCAGAGAAGAGAAGAACAAATTTTCAAAGGCCCTGCCTGATTTGTCAACTTGTTGGATATTGTTTATTGATTTATTTTTGACCATGGGGCTTGAACACTGGGCCTGGGCACTTTCTTTCAGCTCTTCAGCTCAAGTCTAGCACTCTACCACTAGAGCCACAGAGCCACTTTGGATTTTCTGGTGGATAATTTGAGATAAGAGTTTCACAGTCTTTCCTGCCCAAGCTGGAAATCCTCAGATCTCAGCCTCCTGAGTAGCTAGGATTACAGGCATGAGCCACCAGTACCTGGGTGGATATTTATTTATATAGGATTACAGCAATATCCTTGTAAATAGGATGAAAAATATTTAAGTTGATCACTCCATATGAGCCTCACTGGCTGTAAGTTTTCTCTTTGATAGTTAATATGAAGGAAAGCCACAGGTGAATCCCCACAGTGCACCTCGGTTTATTATGAAAGGATGCCTCTGGCGTGCTTTTACAGCAGTGTGCTCAATGTAAAAGATAATAATGTTATTCATGACATTATTCACAGTAGTAGAAAGGTAGAAACCCAAATGTCTCTTGTCGGGTAAACAAAATGTGGTATAACCAGCCAAGGGAATATTATTCAATCTTAAAAAGGAATGACATTCTGACCATGCTACAACAAGAATGAATCTTTAAAATACTGTGAAATAAACCATATTAAAAATAAAAACTATATTTATGATTCCACATATATAAGGTACCAAAACATAGTCAAATTTGCTGGCTACCAGTGGCCCACACTTATAATACTAGCTACTTATAGGGCTGAGAACTGAGGATGGAGGCTTGAAGCCAGACTAGAAAGAAATGTTGCTGAAACTCTTATCTCCAAAAAGTGAGATACAGTAGAGGTGAGACTCAACAATAGAACTGTGGAGCACATGGGCGGCAAAGATGGCTTTGGGAGGGGGTTGAGTGGGCAGAGCCTAATTTACTGTAGAGTACATGGGCAGCCAAGATGGCGCTGGGAGAGAGTAGAGTGGGCAGAGCCCAATTGATCTTCCGATCAGTGCCTAACCAGCCCGGGAAGGCTCAGGTGCATGATAGGATGTGACCTTGACAGTGATTGGTTCCTCTTCCTCCCTTTTTGTCTTTAATAAGGGCTGCTCTCTGTTAATAAATGAGTTTTCTACCTGCTGGATTTGGCTCCCCGCTGCGTCTGACTGTCTCCTGGGCTGGGGAACAGGCGTCTTTCGTGGGACGGACGAAAACCCAACATAGAACATCAGCGTTGACCAAATAAGTTTAACATAGAGGGGCTGGCAAAGTGGCTCAGTGGTAGAGAGCTTGCCTTACATGCCTGAGGCCCTGGGTTCGATTGCTCAGCACCACATAAGCAAAAAGAACAATGCCGGAAGTGGCACTATGGCTCAAGTGGTAGAGTGCTAGCCTTGAACTGAAGAGCTGAGGGACAGCACCCAGGCCCAGAGTTCAGGCCCCAAGACCGGACCTCCCCCCCCAAAAAATGTTTAACATTGAATGGAGAATAGAGAATGAATGATGTGGCCAATGCAGGTAAGAAAGAGCAGGCTTTCTGTGTGCAAAGGACTTCTTGGTCAACAGCACTGTGACAGAAGACACAAAGACAGTACTAGGCTGAGAAGTAAGGACAAGGAAGACAGGAGAGTTGATTACCCGTTTTTTTTTGTTGTTGTTGTATTTGTTTTTCCCAGTACTGGCACCTGGACTCAGGACCTGAGTGCTGTTCCTGAGCCTCTTTATGCTTTGGGCTAGTGCTCTACCACTTGAGTCACAGAACTTCTTCTTTTTCTGAGTAGTTTATTGTAGATAAGAGTGTCATGGGCCATCTTGTAAGGCTGGCTTCAAATGGAGATTAGTCTTCAGATTTTAGCCACTTGAGTGTTGTATTCCAATTTAAATTGTAGTATTCCAATTTCCCAGGAAGATATGACAGCACTCAGGCAATTTGGCTGGAAGTTCTTTATTTAGCCATATTCCATCTGTCCTCAGCTCACAGAGCTAGAGAACAGCCCTGTTTGTTGTTCAGGGGGGATTTTTATAGGAAGTGCTATTTGCTTACAGAAGCAAATCATAGCCTTGCGTCAAACATGCCTTGGGACATTGGACCTTTGCCCTGATGTGGAAGAAGGGGAATCCTTTTCCCAGAGAGAATGCATGTCAGCATGCACCCTCACACCACACAGAAGCTCAGATGGGGACACACGAGTCAATGCCTCTGACAGTGCGCTGAAATTTTCTGAACAGGAATGATGTTTATTACAAGTTCCTGAGTAATAAAGAACTCAGTACAGCTGGTGATAAGCATCAAAATTGTTAGTGGCCTTCCACAAAATTTGTGATAAACTGCAAAGCTGCCAGCCTGGGAAGCTTGAGGGAGAGAGAGAAGTTTACTTTTAGCAAAGATGTTTCTGAATTTACATTTTTGTTCCCATGGATATCCTTCTTTACCAAGGGAAAGGGCCTCAGGAGAGAAAATTAGCTACAGCAGGAAGGATTGAGGCTAGAATAAACTTTCTTCCAGTGAATAGCAAATCAGATATCACACTGAGTAGCTAGGATTACAAGTTTGAGCCAAAACTGCCTATTTTGATTAATTCTTGTGTGTCATCCCCAGGAATGTGTATTCAAGCCAAGGTGACCGAAGCCTTCAAAGTTTTGTTACAGATATTGACTCAAGCTGTGATGTGAGAAATACTGACCTTACTGTTCAGCCTGGAACCAAAAGAAATGAGAGGCGAGAGTTATCTATGTTTGTGGCTGGCAAATCACCAGGATTAGTGGCAGGCTGGAAAGAAGAGAATCAAGAGGGCACATGTGGAACATGGCAGACAGGAAGGCATCAGGGAAGAAGCAGTTTCGGGATGAGCAGTGGATCAGGAGGACCAGATTCTCTGTGGCGCAGAAAGTCTTTCTTCAGAGCCCTCACCACATTGATGCTCACATTAGCCTGTCTTGGGTCACTCCATGTTTGTTTAGTGCTTCAGCCCTCAGTCATTTGAACTCTTAAGGCTTGGGGCATCCTGCACATCCTCCTGGAGCCAGGCACAGGGTCTAGCCCACATTGGTGCTGGCTGATGGTTGCCTAATGGGGCTGAATAGAGACAAACACTGAACTGGAGGTTTCTGCAAGGTATCGGCGTGCACTTAGCGTCCAGAGGACATGCATGGGACTGTACCTTCATGAGGAAGAGGCCAGAGGAAAGTCTCATGTCACCTCCCTAACACTTTGGTACAAATGGCAGACAGATGTCACAGGGCAGCAGGCAATGCACTCTGGTTTATATATGTGCATGCACACCCAACATCTCTGGTCTTTGACAAGGAAGAAACCAGGGCCCATTAGTGGAATAGTACACACTGATCACAGCATGGTCCCCATTTCATGGCTGCGGACACTGAAATCCTGGGGTCTTGGTGTCCTCAGGCCTTGGCCAACAGCAGTGGGGAGTCTGAGATCTTGGAGGCAGGGCAATGGCAGGGCTCCAGCAGTATCTGCAAAGCCTGAGAATCTCGACTCCTCAAGGATAGCTCACAGACGCAGAGGAGGCTGTGAAGAGGGATAGATCCCTGGGGTACACTTGAACCACCAAAACGCACCCTGCTCACTAGCACCAAGCACGTACGGCTTATAGCCCAACAATCCAATTCTGGCTCTTTCTCACCTCACTTGTCAAGGCGGGGAGCCATGGAGGAGCAAGATACACCATTTCAGTTGAGGAGGGATATATCTGATATCAGACCCACACATCACACCTAGATAGACTGGAACTCTCCAGAAGGCCAAGGTAACAGATATAGTCGTTGTCTAACAAGTGTGGAAGTTGGAATCTTGAGTCTGAGGACTCCATAGTGCCCAACTTGTGGGTTGGTGGCTGCGACTACCCCCTGAGTTGGTGACTAAGTGGTAGCATCTGGGTTGCTAGCCTGTAAACAGAAGAAGTTGAAGGTGGGCTGTGGAGTGGCCTGGTGCCTGGGCCACACCCTTTTGCTGAGTTGTTGCTGTTGTCACCATGTGGACGTGCCTAGGCTTGGAGCAAGGTTGCAGGGCCGGTGGGGCTGACTGGCTGTGCAGAAGCAGAAGGAGGTGTCACTTCTGCAGGCAGTGACTCTATTACTGGCAGCCCTAGGCTTCCTGCTCAACGTGGGGCTGGGGCTCTGTACCATAATCGGCAGCCTGATGGCACCCCGAGGGGTTAGGAGGCAGATAACTGAGTGCCTCAGTATGGTGCTGAGAGAATGCTGTTCCCCAATCTCCCACCCCTGTCTGGGTTTACTTCAATCCTGCAGCTTCTCCTTTCTCCTCCTCTGGTAGGTGACCTCAGTGGCAGCACCAGAACAATCTGTGCTTCTTCCTACTTTTCTCCCAGGTGAGGTAAATTGAGGCTGCGAGGATAGGGATTTGTCCACTCAGTACAGTCAGAAATAGAACCCAGGGCCCTTGGTGCCCCAGTATGGGAGTCTTATTTCTACTTACCATACTTTACAATCAGTTCTTTCTATTGCCCTCTCCTGTCCCCTGACCTCCTCCAGCATTCTCTTTCTGGAGTGTACCCTGTCTGCACATGTCTGTATCCTGTAGGACTGATGACCTCATCATCTTTGCTCCCCTCCCTAACCTCCACCTGCATATCCTGTGTCTCTACTCAGGTCAGTCCTTTTCCCATTTAACCACTTGCACAGGGACGCTAGGCCTCCCCACTAATTCTCACTGTTCACTCTTCCCCATCCTATCTGTTTTTTAGGTATTGTTGATTGGGGAGTGAGTGCAAAGACCCTCTTGGAGCTGTAGGCCCCTTGGAGGGAGTGAAATGCGAATTTCTGGTTCTTGAGGAACTTGCCACCTTTGACTCTCCAGTAGTCCAGACGTGTTCCTGTGGAGGGATTGCCCAAAATGTCCCTGAGAGCAGTTCCCTGAGGGTAGAATGCCACATGCCTTCCTTCTCTGCCAGGAACTGATGGGACATGGTATTTTTTGGTATTCCAAACTGTGATCATATTTTATTCTGCCTCTTTGAAACTTATGTACCTGCGCATCTGTATGTGCATTTGGACTAAAATAGCAATTTTTTTTCCTGTGTGTGTGTGTGTGTGTGTGTGTGTGTGTGTGTGTGTGTGTGTGTGTGTTCAGATCTTCAGTCTTAAACTCAGGGCCTGGGTTCTGTCTCTTAGTTTTTATCACTCATGACCAGTGCTCTACCACCTGATCCACATCTCTACTTCTGGCATTTTGGTGATTCATTGGAGATAAGAGTCTTACAGACTTTCCTACAAGGGATGCTTTATTTGTTTGTTTGTTTTTGGTCGGTCATGGGACTTGAACTCTGAGCTTGGGCGCTGTCCCTGAGGTCTTCAGTTCAAAGACAGCGCTTTACTGCTTGAGCCACAGTGCCATTTCTGGTTTTCTAGTGATTTATTGGAGATAAGTGTCTCATGGAGGGCTTGGAAAGTGGCTCAGTGGTAGAGGGCTTGCCTTGCATGCAAGAGGCCCTGGGTTCTATTCCTCAGTACCACATAAGCAAAAAGAAAAAAGCCAGAAGTGGCAATGTGGCTCAAGTGGTAGAGCACTAGCCTTGAGCTGAAGAGATAAGGAACAGTGCTCAGACCCAGAGTTCAGGCCCCATGACCAGACCCAACAACAACAATAACAAAAGAGTCTCATGGACTTTCCTGCCTGGTCTGGCTTTGAATTGTGGTCCTTAGATCTCCCACTTGAGTAGTGAGGATTACAGGCGTGAGCCACTGGTGATTTGGCTCCTTCCATTTTTTGTTTTTCAAGTTTTTCATTGTTAATTAATGGTAAGAGACTCAGATTTGCCTGCCCAGGCTGGCTTTTAAACGCAATCCTCTCATTGCAAACCTCATGATTGGATTATAACTGTGAGCCACCAGTACCTCTCTGGGATTTGTCATTTTTGACAAATGCCAAATGTGTCTGTTGAGATGGTCTGAGCATTGAACATTGCACTGCACCCAAGGGAAATTTCAGGAGAATGACAAAGATGTAGAGACCATTTGGTGCCTCACACACACCATTACATAATGTAAGTTAATGACTTTCTTCCCAGAAATACATAACTCTTATCTTTATACAATGTAAGGTGCTTAAGTGCTTCTTCATATTTATCTAAAATAGTATATACATTGAAAGGAACTCCACCATATGTAAACAAAATTTTTTTGTTGGTCATGGGGATTGAACTCTGGCACTGTCCCTCAGCTCTTTAAGCTCAAGGCGAATGCTCTACTACTTGTGCCATAGCACCATTCCTATCTTTGTCTGTTCATGTGGTGTTGAGAAATCAAACCCAGGGCCTCATGCATGAGAAGCAAATACTCTATCACTGAGCCATCTTCCTAGGCCACTAAACAAAAGACATTTATGTGTCAGCTGGGCACTGTTGGCTGACATTTGTAATACTAGCTACTCAGGAGGCTAAGAGGTGGGGATTGTGGTTCAAAGCCAGCCTGAGCAGGTAAATATTAACGACCAAAAATGCCATAAATGGAGCTGTGGCTCAAGTGGTAAAGCACTAGCCTTGAGTAAAAATAGCAAAGGGACAGGGCCCAGCTCCTGAATTCAAGTCCTACTCTGCACTACCAGTTTAAAATTTTTTTAATGATAAAGCAAGTCATCATCCATGGGTCTAAAACACTTGTGAGCAGTTGCTGACATACATGTCTGCCAACCTACAACATGGGCACATACAACATGATAGACTTATACATTTCTGTTCATTTCAAGGCTAGGTACAATCACATGATTACAATATATGTAGAAGCTGCAATCAGTTTGAAGTCTATGTTCATTTTCTTTGTCAGTGCTCTTGTAAGTTTGTCTGAGCAGTGTCTCTCACAAGAAGAAAAGAAGCTCCTACTGACTCACCTTAATCTCATGTTGTGAGTAGAAATAAGACCGGGCTGTATGTCAATGCAACATTGTTTGGCTGTTTTTGACTCATCCTGGTTCCTTGAAAGCAGAGCCCCATCTTTTGATTACATGTTAGGGATCTCAGGGGAGGTCACCATCAAATAGGAACTGAAGAATATCACCAGCTCCCCTTCATTAAAACCTCATTATAGTTTGAAGCCAGTGGTTCACATGTGTAATCCTAACTACTCAGGAGGCTAGCAATATGATGGTTGTGGTTCAATGCCAGCACTGGGTAGAAAAGTCCATGACACTTTTATCTCCAATTAAACATCAAAAAAACTTGAAGTGGACCAGTGTCCCAAGTGGTAGAGTGCTAGCCTTTAGCAAAAAAGCTCAGGGACAGCCCTAGGAATGGCACACACACACACACACAAATACACACACATACACACACACTCAAACACACATACACCCCTTTTTGTTAGCTCATCTAATGCTCCCAACAAACATATAAGTCAGGTATGCTTATTTCCATATTACAGAGGAGGAAAATTCCTGGTGTGTCAGTGGACTCAGACCTCAAATCCATGCCCCTGTCCCAGTTCCTTTTCTTGGGAAAAAACCTGTGGACCAAGAGACAAACAGGTTACAGGCATTCTGTGGTGTGTGTGTGTGTGTGTGTGTGTGTGTGTGTGTGTGTGTGTGTGTGTGTGTGTGTGTGTGTGCGCGCCAATCCTAGGGTTTGAACTTCGAGTCTGGGTTCTGTCCCTTAGCTTTTATTCTCAAGGTTGGCACACTGAACCACTTGAGCCAAAGCTCCACTTCTTGGTCTTTAGTTCTTCATTGGAGATGACTCTCACAGACTTTTCTGCCCAGGCTGACTTTGAATCATGGTTCTCAGATCTCAGCCTCCTCAGTAACTAGGAGTCTAGATGTAACTATTGGCATCAGGCATAGATTCTTCACCCTTCTGGGTAAATCTGTCTTACCTGATTTCCTCAGTGTGAATTGGTTTTAATAATGTTTGACCCTAGGCCAGTTGAGACATGTATGTCCTTATTACAGAGTCTGGCTGGTGCTTCAGTACAGCACTAACTACGCTGCCTGTGATGAAAGTTTTTGAAAAGAAAAAGTAAGCCAGGTGATGGTGACTCACACTTTTAATCCTAGCTGGCAAAGAGGCTGAGATCTGAGGATTGCTGTTCAAAGCCAGCCTGGGCAGGAAAGACTATAAGAATCTGGAAGTGGGGCTGTGGCCCAAGTGGTAGAATTTTAGCGTTGAATGAAGAGCTCAGAAACAGTGCCCAAGCCCTCTTTTCAGACCATAGGACAAACACAAAATGAAAGAAAGAGAAAGAAAGAAAGGGAGTGGGGGTAGGAGGAGAAGGAAAGAGGGAGAGAAGAATTATGGCATTAGTGGCTCAGATATGTAAAAGCAAACCAGTAGTGGAACTGTGTCGCAAAGTGGTAGAGAGTTAGCTTTGAGCAAAAAAGCTCAGACACAGGCCCTGTGATCAAGTCCAAAGAAGACAAAAAAGAAAGGGAGGGGATAGAAGGAGAAAGGGAAGGAAGGAAAGATCTAGTTCAAGAGTTGAGTGAAATAGAAACTTCTGGGTATCTGGGAACCTACAGACAACCAGGAGGCATATTTTTTTAACCACACATCCTTGGCTGGTGCTGACAGTCAGATTCTCCCTACAGAGCCAATGCTGTGCTTGAGTTCAGGCCTACTGAATCCTCCCTGGGCCTTGGGACTGAAGATCTAGCCTTTGCTTCATTTGTGAAGACTAGGAACCCGAGGACATCAAGGACCTCTCATGGCAAGAAGAGTAAGACATGGGTATCCATTCCTTGGAATCAGATCCTTTCAGTGACATGCCTACTCTGATCCTTCTCTTATCCTATCATCTAAAAAATACCTACATCACCAGCACTCCAGGAAAAGAAAGGGAGCCCCCTCAATGGCTATAGGGTGGGTGTCTCTATCCCATTTGGCAGTCCTGGTCCAGCACAGATTCTGCCAGCACCGTGATTAGTAGACTAAACAGCTTTGCGACTCAGTCTCCTCTCCCTTTCTCCTCTCTCTCTCCCTCTCTCTCTTCCTCTCCCTCTCCTTCTCTCTCTCTCCCTCACTCTATTGTTTGGGGAAGTCTTCAATGACCAGAGTATAGAATGGGCTGCTATCTCCCCATTGGCACCAGCAGTATTTAGCCATTTTTCCTCAAAATCACAGCCAGAGCATGAGTGATTAAAGTCAAATTCAAATCTGCCAGCAAGTCATAACATATAGGGCTAGGACATTTATCAAGGCTGGGGGCCTCTAGTGACCTCAAAGAAAGCCAGTGAGATGGGGCAGGGAAGAGGCTGCAGTGGGACTTCTCTTCTCTGTCCTGCACCTTATAAGGCTTCTCAAATCAAGGTCAGGCCAAATAATAATGAAAATAATAAATATTGATTACTAACAACTCCTGTATTGAGACAGGAAGGTTTCATTTATTTTATTTTTACCCCATCAAATGTCCATACCCACCCCATGGAGTATTTATTATTATTCATGTGCTTTCTTAAACTTCATTCACATATCAGAAAATGGTATTCAGAGAGATTAAGCCACTGACTAGAGCCACACAGCTCAAAATGAAAATAGTATGAACATAAGAATACTGTCTGAGGCAGGTGCTGGTATCTCATCCTTGTAATCTTAGTTACTCAGGAGGCTGATGTCTGAGGATCATGGTTTACAGCCATGATCTCTGATTAACCACTAAAATGCCTGCAATGGAGCTGTAGCCCAAGTTGTAGAGTGCTAGTTTTGAGTGAAATATCTAAGGGACAGTGCCCAGATCTTGAGTTCAAGCTCTGGTACTGGCACCAAAAAATAAGAACAAAAAAGGCTCATAACCTTCACCCAAGACTGTCTCCCACACACCAACAAAAACCTGGACCTGAAGGTGTGTGGCTCAAGAGGTAAGTACTAGTCTCGAGCAGAATAAGCTAAGGGAAAGTGTCTAAACCCTGAGTTCAAGCCTCCCCACTATAAACTTGTGTGTATATATATGTGTGTGTGTATATCTATATACACATATATAAAATGTGTCCACACATATGTACACATTCATGTATGTATACACATACGTGTATGTGTTGATTGGGGGATATCAGGCCTGATATCTCAAGCAAGAGAAAATTTTTGCATCATTCAGCCTGTAGATGGAGACTCCGAATTTCTATACTGCAGTTAAGTGAGGATACTCAAATTCTGAAATTCATCAAATCATTGGACAAAGCCCATTCTATTTAGGAAGGGTAATCATCATTTTTTGCTTTGTTCGGTTATGTTTTTGTTTTTTGCCAGTTCTGGGGCTTGACCTCAGGTCCTGCGCACTGTTAGTGAGCTGCTTTTGCTCAAGGACAGTGCTCTACCACTTGAGCCACAGAGTCACTTCTAGGTTTTGTTCATGCGGTATTGAGGAATCAAACCCAGGGCTTCATGCATGCTAGGCTAGCACTCTAACACTAAGCCACATTCCCAGGCCATAATAAATCTTCTTTACTCCAAGTTTAAAATTATTTAAATTTATCTGTTGAAATTTACCAATGTGATTAAAATGGTAACCACATCCAAAAATATTTTAATTTCTTTCCTTTTTTATTGTGAAACTACTGTACAGAAGGGTTACAATTACTTGGGCAAGGTAATGAATACATTTCTTATCAAACATTGTTGCCTCTTCCTTTGTTTCCCCTTACCATCCCTTCCCATCTCCCACCCACCAACCCTTAATCCCCCCTCCCGCAAAAGATGTAAAGTTTGTTTTTCTCCATAACGACTTTTATATCTCATTGTTGCAATGGGTCCACCCTTATCCCTATTTAAACAATTTGTTTTTTATTTGTTAAGAAATGGAAAGACTTGGAAAAAATTATATTAAGTGAAGTAAGCCAGACCCAAAGAAACATAGGTGCCATGGGTTCCCT
Source organism: Dipodomys spectabilis (assembly GCF_019054845.1). NCBI lineage: Eukaryota > Metazoa > Chordata > Mammalia > Rodentia > Heteromyidae > Dipodomys > Dipodomys spectabilis. The sequence continues at coordinate 149,951 of NW_024871214.1, forward strand.
TATATGCAACAAATAGTATATGTCTGAGATAAGCAGAAACGGTCAGATACATTGATGTTAGGTGAAATGAACCCCAAGATAAAGATTCAAATGTTTTTTCTTCCTTGCGATTATTTCTAACAGCTTTATAAGATGATTACTTTGTTGCTTTGTATGTCTCTCCCCCACAGTATAACCCCTGCTTCCAAAAGTATTTTCACAGCAACATTTACACTGATGTTTGACTAAAACATGAGGCACTACATGCTAGCAGAATTAATGTGTTAAAATTCACCATCTCTAGCCATGAGTTGTTGGTTCATGGCTGTAATTCTAGCTATTCAGGAAGCTTAGAGCTGAGGACTGAAGCTTTATGAGACTCATCTCCAATTAACTACCTCAAAAAACTGATGTGGAATTATGGTACCAGTGGCAGAGTGCTAGCCTTAAGCAAAAGAACCCAGGGATGGTGCCCAGGACTTAGTACAAGCAATAATACTGTGTGTGCATGAGCATGAACACACAAACACACACACATGCACACACACAAACACATGCACATACACACCATTACTACCACTATCACTAGAATATCATGACTCTTGTCACAGGAGATCTGCCACAGTCAAATTGTGAGACAGGAAGTAGAATGGTGGGTTTCCTGAGACTGGGGAAAGGGATGGATGGAAGGTGCTGTTTAATAAGTGCTTAATTTCAGGTTGTATTTTGAGAAAGTTCTAGAAGTTGGTATCAGAGAGGGTGCATGAAAATGTGAATGTACTTAAAGCCACTGAAGTGTACAATTGTAACTGGTTGAGATGACAAATTTTATGCTATGGTTACTTTCCCAGGATGAGAGAATAGATAACAATACAGCCAGAGAGGGCCTGAACAAGAAAAGATAGCAGGAGGTGAGGTCCCTTATAGTGTTCACTCCTTCAGTTTCCCACCAACAAATATCTGCTGTTGGGCCACTTGTGCTGGGCTTATGACAGGTTGGAGCAAAGGCAGTGGGTGGCTATCTGTAACTGGCCCTCTATCATTTGAGCCACATCTGTACTTCTGGCTCTTTTTAAGTTAATTGGAGATAAAACTCTCAGATTTAGCTGCCTGGGCTGGCTTTGAACTTCAATCATCAGATTTCAACCTTAATATACTATCTTAAAGAAATGATTGGAACTTGCTCTTTTGTTGTTGTTGGTTTTGGTTGTCAGGCTTGCACTTGGGTCCCAGGCTCTGTACCTGAGTTCTTCTATTTAAGGCTAGCATTCTACCAGTTTTTATTACTACACTACATTTGGTTTTCTGGTGATTAATTGGAAATAAAATATCACAGACTTTACTGCTCAGACTGGCCATGAACCTTGATCTTCTGATCTCAATCACTTTAGTAGTTAGGATTTCAGGTGTGAGCCAATTACACCTTGCTGGGAACCTGCTCCTTTATGAAGGAAGGCATTCTGATTAACTCCATTTTCCAGATATAGAAACAGAGGCAAATAAATTAAAATGACTTGTCTATGATGTCACACATTAGTAAATGCTGGAGCTGGGTCTTTTATCCTGGTCTTTCCAATGGCAAATCTCACCCTCAAATAATACTCCATTAGTGTGTTGCCTTTGTTATTCCCTACCCTCATATTCCTGTAGCAAGGAATCAAAAACACCCCCAGGTGTGATTAAGTACAGGCTCTGTCTAATGAAGAGAGTGCCTGGGTTTTTTTTTAATTTAATTTTAGTTTATTTGTGAACATACAGTACAGAGGGGTTACAATTACATGGGCAGGATAATGCGTACATTTCTTACAAAGCATTGCAGCCTCCTCCTTTGTTTTCCCTTCACATCCCTTCCCAGCCTCCCCCCTCCCACCCAATCCAAATCCTTCTCCTTAACCCCCCCTTCCCCCCCACCCGCACCGACGTTGTAAAGCTAGTTTTGGAACATGACACCTTGTACTTCTCATTGTCGCAACAGGTCCACCTGTATCCTTAAACAAGTGGTTTTTCCCCATTTCATCCACAAGTTATACTGACATCAAATATAGTGAAAGCAGGGGTTATAATGTGGGGGAGGGACATACAAAGCAACAAAGAGATAATCTTATAAAGGCGTTAGAAACACATGCTTGAAAGAAAAAAACATTAAAATACATATCTAAGTGCAGGGAGCCGGAACAAACGCCATTACAAGATGGCGCCCACTTCCTTTCAGCTTAGAGGTAAATGACTCCATATTAGGCAAGTGCTTGGCGGGGCTGCGGGTCCCTAGCTTTGCGCATGCGCCATCATTGTAAATCCTGAGCCAATCCCGTAGCACCTGGTGACGGTAGAAGGCGGACAGCCAATCCTGAAGCGACCCGTGTTCCAAACCCTATATAAGCGGCTGCATTTCCTTGCTCGCTCTCTTGCGCTCAAGCTCTCCCTTCAACTAAAAGGCTCTCCAATAAAGTGTGATCTGAGAAGACTCCTGGTGTGGTGGTCGTTCTTCCTCGCTGGCCGAGAAGGCGTTCGCCGCAAGTGGTGCCGAAACCCGGGACCTGCGCAAGAGGTCGAACAGGAGCCAGAACTCAACACACGGACAGGAGACGTCGGTAAGTATCCCTAGGTATGTTGTTTTCTACTATGGACTATTGGTTGTTTGCATTGCTGCTTCCTTTGTGGTTTGTCTTTCTGGTGGTTCTCTGTGACTGTCTGCGTTGTGGGGATGACCACAAAGAGGGGGTCTCAAGGAGACCCCTGTACCCTTTTTTGAAGGAATTTTCAAACTGGTTCTCAGCCCTACATGTGGAAGGGCAGGACCAAGAACGCAGTGATCCTGTGAGTGACTCAGGGGAAGAAATGTTAGAGGAGGAAGGAGAGCAGCTCGATCCAGCTGATAATGAAGACTTAGAAGAGGCTGCGGCTGAGTATGAGGCAGACAGATATGGGGGGCAGCGTCCCCAAACGATAAGAGTACCGCAGCAGCCAGAAAGGAGGAAAGGACCTGGCCCTCACCCGTCGGCCCCTCCCCCGCCGTACCCGCCGGCGGGGCGGAGTCACTTTATAAAAGGGAGCACCTGGTCGCGGCTGGCGGCCGCCTTTCCAGTTTTTGAAAATCCAATTACTAATGAAAGAAATTTTGAGCCGGTTTCCTACTCCCAGCTTAAGGATTTAGTTGAGGCAGTCCGGACTTATGGAGTGACGGCTAATTATACCATAGCCTTACTCCGAAGGCTGACTGTTAATGCCATGACGCCTACAGACTGGTTCGAGGTGGCCCGCACCTGCCTTAACCACGGGCAATTTCTTGATTTTCGATCTATTGTTCACGATAAGGCTCAAGCTCAATATAGACAAAACGTCCATGATGGGCATCCTGATTGGACTGTAGACATGCTTCTTGGGCAGGGACCCTTTGCCGTGGATCAACTAGGGTACCCCTTTGAAGTGTACCAGCAAGTGAATACCCTTTTTTACAAATCCTGGCGAGCTCTTCCAAACAAGGGGGAGGCGGCGGGCAATTTAACAAAAATCACTCAGGCCCCTAATGAACCATTTTCCGACTTTGTTGCTCGCATGCTGGAGACAGCTGAGCGGGTGTTAGGAAATTTGGAGACAGCCATGCCATTTGTGCAACAAATCATTTTTGAACAAAGTACTCAGGAATGTCAGAGGGCAATCACCCCAGTTAGAACTCAAAGCCTGGAAGCGTGGGTAAAAGCTTGTAGAGAGGTGGGTGGCCCCCTGACCAATGCAGGGCTGGCGGCTGCTGTTTTGTCGGCTGCCAGGGCCGCAAAAGATAATAAGGGAAAAGGATGTTTTCGGTGTGGTCAGTTGGGACATTTTAAACGGCAGTGCCCACAAAATGGTGCTCCTACACAAAACACGCCCAGGCCGCTAAGGACTCCGGGGGTGTGTCCTCGTTGTAAAAAGGGGAAGCATTGGGCCAACGAATGCAGGTCAGTTAGGGATATTGATGGACATCTCCTCCCCCAAATTGGTTCAAACACTCATTCGGAACCAGAGCCAAAAAACGGGAAAAGGGGCCCTCGTCCCCAGGGCCCGAAAATTTATGGGGCATTTCAGAGTCCGGTTCCCGAACAACCCCCACAACAACCCTCCAACCAAAGAGAGCAACCTCAGGCTCCGCAGGGTTGGACCTCTGTGCCACCTCCGGACTGGTATTAACCCAACAGATGGGAGTTCAGATTGTGGAGACGGACATGACAGGGCCCCTGGATAAGGACACTGTAGGAATAGTTCTAGGACGCTCCTCCTCTACTATGAGGGGGCTAATAATTTACCCAGGGGTAATTGACCCAGACTATACGGGAACCATTAAGGTCCTCTGTCATGTCCCCCGCGGGGTAGTGTCTATTTCCCCCGGAGACAGAATTGCACAACTTCTGGTTTTGCCTTCCTTGCACGGCAACTTCCCTGCTAAGGAGATAAAGAGAGGTGATGGAGGGTTAGGCTCCACTGGAGTCGACCTTACATGTCTGTCCTTAGCTTTGGACCAAAGGCCCATGTTAACTCTTCAAGTGGAAGGAAAAAGATTTGAGGGACTGGTGGATACAGGGGCAGATAGAAGCATCATCCGAAGAGGGGAGTGGCCAAAGCGATGGCCAACTCAAAAATCCTCCCAAACCTTGCAAGGGCTGGGCTATGCTGAGGCCCCACAGTTAAGTGCTAAAGAATTGACTTGGAAAACGGACGAAGGCCAGGTTGGGAGGATGCAACCCTTTGTGGTTGATGTCCCCGTTAACCTTTGGGGAAGAGATGTACAGCAACAGCTAAAGTTAACTTTGACTAATGATTATTCAGAGGCCAGTCAGAACATGATGAAACAACAAGGATTTGTTCCAGCCTTGGGACTTGGACGATGTCTCCAAGGATGCAAGGAGCCAATAGAGCCACTTCCTAAGCAGGATAGAAAGGGTTTGGGTTTTTCTTAGGGGCCCCTGAAAACAAAGCTTCCACTAAAGGTGTGGTGCCCATACCTTGGTTATCCCAAAAAGCAGTGTGGGTTCCTCAGTGGCCCCTCTCTCAAGAAAAGTTGGAAGCAGCACTAACCCTTGTTCAGGAACAGCTACAGTTGGGGCATGTTGAGCCTTCCGTGTCATCCTGGAACACCCCAATTTTTGTAATAAAAAAGGCCTCTGGAAAATGGAGACTGCTACATGACCTTCGAGCAGTAAATGCTCAGATGCAGATCATGGGACCGGTGCAAAGGGGGCTCCCCCTGCTTTCGGCATTACCTAAAGAATGGCCTATTTTAGCCTTAGATATTAAGGATTGTTTTTTCTCCATACCGCTCCATAAAAAGGACAGGGAGCGCTTTGCTTTTACTTTACCTTCAGTTAATCATGAAACTCCGGATGCTCGCTACCAGTGGAAAGTTCTCCCTCAGGGGATGGCTAATAGCCCAACAATTTGTCAATTGTTTGTAGGAGCTGTGTTGGCCCCTGTTAGAAAAAACTTCCCAAAGGTACGGATTATCCATTATATGGATGATATCTTGTTGGCTGCTCCTTCAAAAGAGACTCTTCATAAAGTATTTGGGCAGATAACAAAGACCTTAGCTGAGAAGGGATTGATAATTGCCCCTGGAAAGGTTCAACAGACTAGTGTTGTTCAATTTCTGGGAACCATTGTTTCTCCCAATGAGATTAAGCCGCAAAAGCTCTTTATTCGAACTGATCACCTTAAAACACTTAATGATTTTCAGCAATTGGCAGGAGACATTAATTGGATAAGGGGATTTCTTAATCTCCCTCGGTCAGAGTTGTTACCTTTGTTTGCCATTTTGGAGGGTGACCCTGAAGTCACCTCCTCTAGGTCCCTGACACCTTTAGCACTAAATTCCCTACAAAAGGTTGAGGCAGCTTTGTCTAGGGCTCAACTTTCACGGGTTGATTTAAAATTACCTATCGATTTATGTATATTAAAAACGAAAAATTATCCCACGGGGGTTCTTTGGCAAAATGGCCCCTTGTGGTGGCTTCATGGCAACTCGGTGGGAACAAAGACAGTCCAATATTTTCCTGAATTAGTGGCTAAACAAGCACTTTTGGGCATAAAGTATTGTTTGATGCACTTTGCAAAGATCCCAGATAAATTAATCATTCCATATACCCGTGAGCAAGTTGAGATTTTGGCCGCTACAGTGGATATGTGGGCGATTCTTGTTTGCTCATTCCCCAATATTATTGATAATCATTATCCTAAACATCCTTTGCTTGCCATAGTTAAAAAAGATTTAATATATTTTCCTGTTGTTACTTTAAAGAAACCCTTGGCTGATGCTTTAACCATTTTTACGGATGGATCAAAATCTGGACAAGGTGCCTTCCTTGTTCAAGGACGCCGACAGCCGGTGGTCTTTAATTTTCGGCCAAACGTCCCACAGGCTGTTGAATGTTTAATTGTGCTTGAAGTTTTTAAAAGATTTGATCAACCTATTAATTTATTTTCTGATTCACTATATGTAGTAAATGCTGTTGCTTCCCTTGAAGTTGCTGCTTCAATTAAACAGGCTAGTACAATTTCTAATGTTTTGCTACAGATTCAATCCCTTATTTTAGACAGAAAACACCCTTTTTATATTGGACATATTCGTGCTCACTCTATGTTGCCGGGCCCAATGGCAAAGTGTAATGACTTAGTGGATCAAGCAACTTGGGCTGTGGCTCTGGTCGCTGCTGATCCTGTAAAATTGGCAGAGGATTTTCATAGGTTGTATCATGTGCCTGCAAATACCCTTAGGAAAAGATATAATTTGCCCAGACATGTAGCTAGGAAAATTGTTAAAGCCTGTAAATCTTGTGTTACCTTTCTTCATCCTCCCCATGTGGGGGTAAACCCCAGGGGGTTGAGACCTAACGCCTTATGGCAAATGGATGTTACTCATTTGACAGAATTTGGTAAGTTAAAATATTTGCATGTGTCTGTGGACACCTTTTCTGGTGTCATTCATGCCACACCTTTGGCAGGAGAAAAGGTGTCTCACGTTAAAATACACTGCTTGGAAGCTTGGGCAGCTTGGGGAAAGCCCCTTAGACTTAAGACAGATAATGGCCCTGCTTATACTTCCCAGGGTTTTCGTGCCTTTTGTGCACAACTGCAAGTTGCCCACACTACCGGGTTGCCTTATAATCCTCAAGGACAAGGTATAGTGGAAAGAGCCAATAGAAGCATAAAAGAAATGCTTCAAAAACAAAAAGGGGGAATTGCTGAGTCAGCGTCCCCCAGGGAAAGACTTTCCCTTGCGCTCTTTACCCTCAATTTTTTAATTTTAAATGATAAAGACCAGTCTGCAGCAGACCGGCATGTGACAAGAGACTCTACAGACAATAAAGACATGGTTATGTGGAAGGATGTCATTGATAACAAATGGTATGGACCGGATCCGGCTATTACGAGATCCAGGGGAGCTGTTTGTGTTTTTCCACAGGATCAAGAAACACCACATTGGGTCCCAACTCGGCTAACAAGATTGGTCAAGGAAACTCAGGACAAAAAACAGGATGATCAAGAAGGCGTTGAGCGTGATAATATTATTGATGGTCAAGACCTATCACAGTCAAGGAGAGCTACGATGGGGGATCCTATCGGTGTTCCCGAGGCCGATGCCAGTTAGGCATGATGCCCGCCTTTTTGCGGATTGCCATTGTGACTGTCAATTCCACGCAAATGGATCCCGGATTTGTGGAGGGGCTCCAGTCCTGGATTTCCTCCGCTGTTTCCTGGTTCAAGGAATGGGTGGGGGTGGGGTTTATTTTTAGCTTGCTGCTTGGGCGGATGCGTGGTCTGCCTATGGTTGGTCTGTTGCCTTCGAGCCCAAACCAGGAGGGACAAAGTTGTTATTTCGCAAGCACTAGCCGCTTTGGAGAGTGGATCCTCACCCCAAATTTGGCTGTCGGCCCTGAGAGGTCATTAAGCCTTATCATTTCGCATAGCCCTAGCACCCCGAGGGATCTGGGGATCCCATTGCACCGGGACGGGTATGTGACTGATAACTTGGAACAGGGTGCAAGGCAAGTGCACTGCACTTGAGAAGAATTTTCCTCTCAAGAAGAGCACGTTGGGCTGCAAGTGGGTTGATGCCCAAGGTCCCACCTCTGCAAAAAAGGCATCGGACGGGCCTGGTCGTCACTGGGGAAGGCGCCCCCCAGGCGAAGGCCAGTGCAAGGTCCTATTTTTGAGGCAGAGGCCCGACCTCTACTCTTACCTGTTACCAAAACAAAAAGGGGGAACTGCAGGGAGCCGGAACAAACGCCATTACAAGATGGCGCCCACTTCCTTTCAGCTTAGAGGTAAATGACTCCATATTAGGCAAGTGCTTGGCGGGGCTGCGGGTCCCTAGCTTTGCGCATGCGCCATCATTGTAAATCCTGAGCCAATCCCGTGGCACCTGGTGACGGTAGAAGGCGGACAGCCAATCCTGAAGCGACCCGTGTTCCAAACCCTATATAAGCGGCTGCATTTCCTTGCTCGCTCTCTTGCGCTCAAGCTCTCCCTTCAACTAAAAGGCTCTCCAATAAAGTGTGATCTGAGAAGACTCCTGGTGTGGTGGTCGTTCTTCCTCGCTGGCCGAGAAGGCGTTCGCCGCATCTAAGGGTTCATTTTCCTGACATAACCTTATCTGACCTTTTCCGCTTGACTCATACATATACTAGATATTGCAAATAAGGGAAAGCATGGGACCAATGTTTTTTGGGCCTGGCTTAGTTCACTTAATATAATTTTTTCCAAGTTTTTCCATTTCCCAACAAATGGGGCAATGTCATTCTTTCTGATGGAGGCATAGAATTCCATTGTGCATATATACCACATTTTCTTGATCCATTCATCTAATGAGGGGCATCTGGGTTGGTTCCATATCTCAGCTATGGTAAATAATGCTGCAATAAACATTGTTGTGCTGGTATCTTTAGTGTGGTCTTGTTTGTAAACATTTGGGTAAATGCCCAAAAGTGGGATTGCTGGGTCATAGGGGAGTTCTATGTGAAATCTTTTGAGGAACCTCCATACTGCTTTCCAAAGTGGTTGAACAAGTTTACATTCCCACCAACATTGAAGTAAGGTTCTTTTCTGTCCACATCGCCTCCAGCATCTGTTGTTGTTAAAGTTCTTGATTTTTGCCTTTCTAACTGGAGTGAGGTGATATCTCAATGTTGTTTTGATTTGCATTTCTTTTATGGCTAGGGATGTTGAACATTTTTTCATGTGCCTACTGGCCATCCTTCTTTCTTCTTCAGAGAAGTTTCTCTTAAAGTCTTTCGCCCACTTATTTATTGGGCAGTTGTTTCTTTGAGGATTTGTTGTTGGGGGGTTTAATTTTTTGAGTTGCAAGTATATTTTAGATATGAGACCCTTGTCCGTTGTATGGCTAGTGAAGATATTCTGCCAATCCGTGAGCTTTCTATTGATCTTGCTAGCTATGTCATTTGCCCTACAGAAGCTTTGCAACTTTATGCAATCACATTTGTCCAACCTTTCTTTGATTTGTTGTGTTTCCGGGTCTCTATTCAGAAAATTTCGGCCTGAGCCAAGGAGACCTAGGGTTTCTCCTATTCCATTCTGTAATGTTTTCAGAGTGTCTGCTTTGAGTTCAAGGTCTTTGATCCATTTGGAGTTTATTCTGGTGTAGGGTGATATATAAGGATCTAGCTTCAGTTTTCTACATGTAGTTAACCAATTTTGCCAGCACCATTTACTGAAGAGGCTGTCTTTCTTCCATTCTATTGTTTTAGCTCCCTTATCGAAGATTAGATGGCTATAGGTCTGTAGGTTCATTTCTGGGTTTTCAATTCTATTCCATTGGTCCTGAGGTCTGTTCTTATGCCAATACCAACCTGTTTTGATTACTATGGCTTTATAGTAGAGTTTGAAATTTGGTATTGATATTCCTCCAGCAGTGTTCTTTCCGTTGAGGAGCGTTTTTGCTATTCGGGGTCTTTTATTGTTCCATATGAATTTTTGGATTGCCTCTTCTATTTCCTTGAAGAATGAGGTTGGAATTTTCATAGGTATTGCATTGAATTTGTAAATAGCCTTGGGAAGTATTGCCATTTTCACGATGTTGATCTTTCCAATCCAGGAGCATGGGAGGTTTTGCCATTTTTTAAGTTCTGTGTTGATTTCCTTTTTCAAGATTTTAAAGTTTTCATCATAGAGGTCCTTCACTTCTTTGGTTAAGTTAATTCCTAGGTATTTTATTTTTTGTGGGGCTATTACAAATGGAGTTGCTTTCCTAATTTCAGCCACACTTTTCTCATTGTTGGCATACAGAAAAGCCATTGATTTTTGGAGGTTAATTTTATAAGCTGCTACTTTGCCAAAGTTTTGAATCAGCTTGAGTAGTTTGGGAGTGGAGTCTATGGGATTCTTTAAATACAAGATCATGTCATCTGCAAGGAGGGAGAGTTTTATTTCTTCTTTCCCTATTTGGATCCCCTTTATGTCTGCATCTTGTCTTATTGCTGTAACTAGGCATTCTAATACTAGATTGAAGAGAAATGGAGAGAGTGGGCATTCTTGCCTTGTTCCTGAGTTAAGAGGAAATGGCTTTAGTTTTTCACCCTTGAGTATAATGCTGGCTGTAGGTTTGTCATATACAGCCTTTATTGTATTGAGGAATGTTCCATGGATTCCTAATTTTTCCAAAACCTTCATCATAAAGGGGTGTTGGATCTTGTCGAATGCTTTTTCTGCATCTATTGAGATAAACATGTGGTTCTTATTCTTGCTCCTGTTGATGTGATGAATAATATTAATTGATTTGTGTATATTGAACCTGCTTTGAATCCCTGAAATGAGTCCTGTTTGATCGTGGTGTATGATTTTTTGGATGAATTGTTGAAGTCGATTGGCCAAAATTTTGTTGAGAAGTTTTGCATCAATGTTCATCAAAGAAATGGGTCTATAGTTCTCTTTCTTTGATGAGTCCCTGCCTGGTTTTGGGATGAGGGTTATGATGGCTTCATAGAATGTGTTCGGTAGTGAACTTTCTCTTTCAATTTCATTGAAGAGTTGGAGGAGTATTGGTGTGAGCTCTGCTTTGAAGGCCTTGTAAAATTCCGCTGTAAAACCATCTGGTCCTGGACTATTCTTAGCTGGGAGGTTTCTTATTGCTGTTTCTATTTCAATGCTTGATATGGGCCTGTTAAGATAGTTTAACTCATCTTGGATTAGTTTTGGTATGTCAATATTTGCTAGGAAAAGGTCCATTTCTGTCAAGTTCTCAAACTTATTAGCATAAAGTTTTTAGAAGTATTCCCTTATAATGTTCTGAATCTTGGTTTTTTTCCATGGTGATGTTTCCATTCTCATCTGTGAGTTCATTAATTTGGGTGTGTTCTCTTCTTTTTCTGATAAGTTTTGCTAAAGGTCTGTCAATTTTGTTAAGTTTTTCGAAGAACCAACTCTTTGTTTTGTTGATTCTTTCTATAGTTTTTTTGGATTCTAATTCATTTAATTCTGATTTAATTTTAATTATTTCGTTCCGTGTACTGGATTGGGGTTTATCTTGCTGCTCTTTTTCAAGGAGGTTTAGATGTGTCCTTAAATTGTTAGTTTCAGATCTCTCCAATTTGTTGATGTAGTAGCTCAGAGCTATAAACTTGCCTCTGAGTACTACCTTTGCTGTGTCCCAGAGGAGCTGATATTTTGTGTGTTCACTTTTGTTGAATAGCATGAACATTTGAACTTCCTTTCTAATCTCTTCCATGACCCACTCATGATTCAGCAATGTGTTGTTCAGCCTCCATGTGATACTGGACTTTCTTTGGTGGCTTTTTGTGTTAAGATCTAATTTTATTCCCTTGTGGTCAGAGAGAATGCAAGGTATAACTACAATGTTTCTGAATTTAGACAAGTTTGCTTTGTGGCCTAAAATGTGGCCTATTTTAGAAAACGTTCCATGTGCTGCTGAGAAAAACGTGTATTCTGATGCTGCTGGGTGAAATGTTCGGTAGGTGTCTGTTAAGTCTAGTTGATCTATGCAGCTGTTTAGATCTGCGGTTTCTCTGTTGAGTTTTTGCCGAGTTGATCTATCGAGTGGGGAGAGTGGTGTGTTAAAATCCCCAACAATTAATGTCTTTGGATCTATATGGGATTTGAGGGAAAGTAGTGTTTCTTGGTTAAATTTGGGTGCTCCATTGTTTGGCGAATAGATATTTAGAATTGTATTATCCTCTTGAGGGAGAGATCCTTTAATTAGTATGTAGCGACCTTCTTTATCTCTTCTCAAGAATTTTAATTTGAAGTCTATTTTATCTGATATTAGCATTTTAACTCCCGCCTGTTTATGGGGGCCGTTTCCTTGGTAGATTTTGTTCCAGCCTTTAACATTGAAAATCTGTTTGTTTTTACGGGCAAGATGTGACTCCTGCAGGCAGCATATAAAATCGTCTTGTTTTTTAATCCAACTAAACAGTCTATGTTGATTAATTGGAGAGTTCAGTCCGTTAACGTTAAGATATAGGACTGAGAGGTATTTGGGAGTTCCTGCCATGTTGTCCACCTTCTTGGGCGCTGCGAAAACTGGGTTCTTCCTATGGTTCTTGGATTCTCAGTTTGGGTGCAGTTTCTTGGCTTTTATTGTGGTCTTGTTGGTTTTCTATGTGTGGGACATCTTTAAGAATCTTTTGTAGGGCTGGTTTGGTGGAGATGTTTTGTTTCAAGTTTTCTTTGCTATGGAAGGTTTTTATTTGGCCTTCAGTTATGAAGGAGAGTGTAGCTGGGTATAGTATTCTTGGTTGATAGTTGTTTGTTTTTAGGGCATGGCATACATCATTCCAGGCTCTTCTTGCTTTGATTGTCTCTGCTGAGATATATGAGGTGATTCTAATTGGTTTCCCTTTATAGGTGATTAACCTTTTCTCCGTGACAGCTTTAAGGATCTTTTCCATGGTCTGAGTTGATCCCGTGTGGATTATAATGTGATGGTGGGATGTCCTATTCTGGTCTGGTCTATTTGGGGTTTTAAAAGCTTCTTGTATCTGAATAGGCCTATCTTTTTGTATGTTTGGGAAGTTCTCTGCTAGGATCCTGTTAAACAAATTTCCTAGACCATTAACTTCTGTTTCTAGATGCTCCTCTACACACATTATCCTTAGATTAGGCCTTCTGATGGTGTCTTCCAGGTGTTGGATGGATCTATCATATTTCTTGGACTTGTCTTGGATGGTTGTATGTTCTTTCTCTATAATATCTAGGCTGTCTTCAATCCCTGAGATTCGATCTTCTGCATGGTCTAACCTGCTGTTAATACTCTCTACTTTGTTTTTTTATCTCTTTTCCTTCTAATTGGTCAGCTTTGATGGCTTCAATTCTTTGTTGAAGCTCTGTTTTAGGTCTTGTATGAATTTCTTTACTTCCTTAATTTGGTGTTCAGTGTTTGTTCTCAAATCACTTAGTTGATTGGTTATGGTTGCTTTGGACTCCCATTCCTTCTGTTGGGTTCCATTCAGCATTCCTTTTGTGGTCTCCCTGACTTCCTTCAGCTCTTTGTTAATGGATTCCATGAATGCCTTTAGTGATCTTTGTGTATTCTCTACCTGTTCTTTAAATTCATGTATTAGTCTTTGATTAGCTTCCTCCCATTTGTGGGATTCCTGCAGTTCTCTTTGAGTGTTCTCAGCCTGCTCACGCCATTCCTCCCTTTCTCTTTGAGTATTCTCAAGTTGCTCATGCAAATACTGTATCAGTTTTTGAGTAGCTTCCTCACGCTTACGATATTCCTGTATAAACTTTTGGGATGCCTCCTCTCTCTCCTTATCACGGTCATACAGAGTCCTTTGTAAGTTGTCAAACTTTGCATTTATCATGTTTGCCAGCAGTGTTTGTAAAGCTATTTGGGAACTCTCCTCTGGATTAATCAGTATCTGTTCTGTCCCCTGATTATCAAGATTGAGAATTGAGATACCTGGACTTACCATTTTTCTTGTGTTTTCACGGTTTACTCTGCCCATTTGAGATGAAAATAGCACCAGTTTTGTGCTAGAACACTATCTTTTTTTTTTTTTTTTTTTAATTTAATTTTATTTTATTTGTGAACATACTGTACAGAGGAGTTACAGTTACATGGGCAGGATAATGTGTACATTTCTTACCAAGCATTGCAGCCTCCTCCTTTGTTTATCCTTCACATCCCTTCCCAGCCTCCCCCCTCCCCCCCTAATCCCAATCCTTCTCCTTCCTCCCTCCCCCCAGCCCCCCCCCCCCCCGCCAACATTGTAAAGTTCGTTTTGGACATGACAACTTGTACTTCTCATTGTTGCAACAGGTCCACCTGTATCCTTAAACAACTGGTTTTTCCCCATCTCCTCCACAAGTTATACTGACATCAAATATAGTGAAAGCAAGGGTTATACTGTGGGGAAGGGACATACAAAGCAACAAAGAGATAATCTTATAAATGTGTTAGAAACACATGCATGAAAGAAAAAAACATTAAAATACACATCTAAGGGTTCATTTTCCTGACATCACATTATCTGACCTTTTCCGCTTGACTCATACATATACTAGATATTACAAATAAGGGAAACCATGGGACCTACGTTTCTTTGGGCCTGGCTTACTTCACTTAATATAATTTTTTCCAAGTTTTTCCATTTCCTAACAAATGGGGCAATGTCATTCTTTCTGATGGAGGCATAGAATTCCATTGTGTATATATACCACATTTTCTTGATCCATTCATCTACTGAGGGGCATCTGGGTTGGTTCCATATCTTAGCTATGGTAAATAATGCTGCAATAAACATAGTTGTGCTGGTAGCTTTAGTGTGGTCTTGTTTATAAACATTAGGGTAAATGCCCAAAAGTGGGATTGCTGGGTCATAGGGGAGCTCTATGTGGAGTCTTTTGAGGAACCTCCATACTGCTTTCCAAAGTGGTTGAACAAGTTTACATTCCCACCAACAATGAATTAAGGTTCCTTTCTGTCCACATCCCCTCCAGCATCTGTTGTTGTTAGAGTTCTTGATTTTTGCCGTTCTCACTGGAGTGAGGTGATATCTCAATGTTGTTTTGATTTGCATTTCTTTTATGGCTAGGGATGTTGAACATTTCTTCATGTGTCTATTGGCCATCCTTCTTTCTTCTTCAGAGAAGTTTCTCTTTAAGTCTTTCGCCCACTTATTTATTGGGCAGTTGTTTCTTTGAGGATTTGTTGTTGGGTGGTTTAATTTTTTGAGTTCCAAGTATATTTTAGATATGAGACCCTTGTCCGTTGTATGGCTAGTAAAGATCTTCTCCCAATCCGTGGGCTTTCTATTGATCTTGCTAGCTATGTCATTTGCCCTGCAGAAGCTCTGCAACTTTATGCAATCCCATTTGTCCAACCTTTCTTTGATTTGTTGTGTTTCCAGGTCTCTATTCAGAAAATTTCGGCCTGAGCCAAGGAGACCTAGGGTTTCTCCTATTCCATCCTGTAATGTTTTCAGAGTGTCTGCTTTGAGTTCAAGGTCTTTGATCCATTTGGAGTTGATTCTGGTGCAGGGTGATATATAAGGATCTAGCTTAAGTTTTCTACATGTAGTTAACCAATTTTGCCAGCACCATTTACTGAAGAGGTTGTCTTTCTTCCATTCTATTGTTTTAGCTCCCTTATCGAAGATTAGATGGCTATAGGTCTGTGGGTTCATTTCTGGGTTTTCAATTCTATTCCATTGGTCCTGAGGTCTGTTCTTATGCCAATACCAAGCTGTTTTGATTACTATGGCTTTATAGTAGAGTTTGAAGTTTGGTATTGATATTCCTCCAGCAGTGTTCTTTCCATTCAGGAGCGTTTTTGCTATTCGGGGTCTTTTATTGTTCCATATGAATTTTTGGATTGCCTCTTCTATTTCCTTGAAGAATGAGGGTGGAATTTTGATAGGTATTGCGTTGAATTTGTAGATAGCCTTGGGAAGTATTGCCATTTTCACGATGTTAATCTTTCCAATCCAGGAGCATGGGAGGTTTTGCCATTTTTTAAGTTCTGTGTTGATTTCCTTTTTCAAGATTTTAAAGTTTTCATCATAGAGGTCCTTCACTTCTTTAGTTAAGTTAATTCCTAGGTATTTTATTTTTTGTGGGGCTATTACAAATGGAGTTGCTTTCCTAATTTCAGCCACACTTTTCTCATTGTTGGCATACAGAAAAGCCATTGATTTTTGGGGGTTAATTTTATAACCTGCTACTTTGCCGAAGTTTTGAATCAGCTTGAGTAATTTGGGAGTGGAGTCTATGGGATTCTTTAAATACAAGATCATGTCATCTGCAAAGAGGGAGAGTTTTATTTCTTCTTTCCCTATTTGGATCCCCTTTATGTCTGCATCTTGTCTTATTGCTGTAGCTAGGCATTCTAATACTAGATTGAAGAGAAGTGGAGAGAGTGGGCATCCTTGTCTTGTTCCTGAGTTAAGAGGAAATGGCTTTAGTTTTTCACCATTGAGTATAATGCTGGCTGTAGGTTTGTCATATACAGCCTTTATCGTATTGAGGAATGTTCCATGGATTCCTAATTTTTCCAAAACCTTCATCATAAAGGGGTGTTGGATCTTGTCGAATGCTTTTTCTGCATCTATTGAGATAACCATGTGGTTCTTATTCTTGCTCCTGTTGATGTGATGAATAATATTAATTGATTTGCGTATATTGAACCAGCTTTGCATCCCTGAAATGAATCCTGTTTGATCGTGGTGTATGATTTTTTGGATGAATTGTTGAAGTCGATTGGCCAAAATTTTGTTGAGAAGTTTTGCATCAATGTTCATCAAAGAAATGGGTCTATAGTTCTCTTTCTTTGATGAGTCCCTGCCTGGTTTTGGGATGAGGGTTATGATGGCTTCATAGAATGTGTTCGGTAGTGAGCTTTCTCTTTCAATTTCATTGAAGAGTTGGAGGAGTATTGGTGTGAGCTCTGCTTTGAAGGCCTTGTAAAATTCCGCTGTAAAACCATCTGGTCCTGGACTTTTCTTAGCTGGGAGGTCTCTTATTGCTGTTTCTATTTCAATGCTTGATATGGGCCTGTTAAGCTGGTTTAACTCATCTTGGTTTAGTTTTGGCATGTCAATATTTGCTAGGAAAAGGTCCATTTCTGTCAAGTTCTCAAACTTATTAGCATAAAGTTTTTAGAAGTATTCCCTTATAATGTTCTGAATCTTGGTTGTTTCCGTGGTGATGTTTCCATTTTCATCTCTGAGTTTATTAATTTGGGTGTGTTCTCTTCTTTTTCTGATAAGATTTGCTAAGGGTCTGTCAATTTTGTTAAGTTTTTCGAAGAACCAACTCTTTGTTTTGTTGATTCTTTCTATAGTTTTTTTGGATTCTAATTCATTTAATTCTGATTTAATTTTGATTATTTCTTTCCGTCTACTGGATTGGGGTTTATCTTGCTGCTCTTTTTCAAGGAGGTTTAGATGTGTCATTAAATTGCTAGTTTCAGATTTCTCCAATTTGTTGATATGGGAGCTCAGAGCTATAAACTTGCCTCTGAGTACTGCCTTTGCTGTGTCCCAGAGGAGCTGGTATTTTGTGTGTTCATTTTTGTTGAATAGCATGAACATTTGAATTTCCTTTCTAATCTCTTCCATGACCCACTCTTGATTCAGCAGTGTGTTGTTCAGCCTCCATGTGATACTGGACTTTCTTTGGTGGCTTTTGGTGTTGAGTTCTAATTTTATTCCCTTGTGGTCAGAGAGAATGCAAGGTATAACTTCAATGTTTCTGAATTTAGACAAGTTTGCTTTGTGGCCTAAAATGTGGTCTATTTTAGAAAACGTTCCATGTGCTGCTGAGAAAAACGTGTATTCTGATGCTGCTGGGTGAAATGTTCGGTAGATGTCTGTTAAGTCTAGTTGATCTATGCAGCTGTTTAGATCTGCGGTTTCTCTGTTGAGTTTTTGCCGAGTTGATCTATCTAGTGGGGAGAGTGGTGTGTTAAAATCCCCAACAATTAATGTCTTTGGATCTATATGGGATTTGAGGGAAAGTAGTGTTTCTTTGATAAATTTGGGTGCTCCATTGTTTGGCGAATAGATATTTAGAATTGTAATATCCTCCTGAAGGAGAGATCCTTTAATTAGTATGTAGCGACCTTCTTTATCTCTTCTCACGAATTTTAATTTGAAGTCTATTTTATCTGATATTAAGATTGCAACTCCCGCCTGTTTATGGGGGCCGTTTGCTTGGTAGATTTTGTTCCAGCCTTTAACATTGAAAATGTGTTTGTTTTTACGGGCAAGATGTGACTCCTGCAGGCAGCAGATAGAAGGGTCTTGTTTTTTAATCCAACTAGACAGTCTATGTCGCTTAATTGGAGAGTTCAGTCCGTTAACATTAAGAGATAGGACTGAGAGGTATTTGGGAGTTCCTGCCATGTTATCCACCTTCTTGGGGGCTGCGAAAACTAGGTTCTTCCTATGGTTCTTGGATTCTCAGTTTGGGTGCAGTTTCTTGGCCTTTGTTGCGGTCTTGTTGGTTTTCTATGTGTAGGACATCTTTAAGAATCTTTTGTAGGGCTGGTTTGGTGGAGATGTATTGTTTCAATTTTTCTTTGCTATGGAAGGTTTTTATTTGGCCTTCAGTTATGAAGGAGAGTTTAGCTGGGTACAGTATTCTTGGTTGATAGTTGTTTGTTTTTAGGGCATGGCATACATCATTCCAGGCTCTTCTTGCTTTGATTGTCTCTGCTGAGAAATCTGAGGTGATTCTAATTGGTTTCCCTTTATAGGTGATTAACCTTTTCTCCTTGACAGCTTTAAGGATCTTTTCCTTGGTCTGAGTTGATCCTGTGTGGATTATAATGTGACGGTGGGATGTCCTATTCTGGTCTGGTCTATTTGGGGTTCTAAAAGCTTCTTGTATCTGAATAGGCCTATCTTTTTGTATGTTTGGGAAGTTCTCTGCTAGAATCCTGTTAAACAAATTTCCTAGACCATTAACTTCTGTTTCTAGGTGCTCCTCTACACCCATTATCCTTAGATTAGGCCTTCTGATGGTGTCTTCTAGGTGTTGAATAGATCTATCATACTTCTTGGACTTGTCTTGGATGGTTGTATGTTCTTTCTCTATAATATCTAGGCTGTCTTCAATCCCTGAGATTCGATCTTCTGCATGGTCTAACCTGCTGTCAAGACTCTCTACTTTGTTTTTTATCTCTTTTCCTTCTAATTGGTCAGCTTTGATGGCTTCAAGTTCTTTGTTGAAGCTCTGTTTTAGGTCTTGTATGAATTTCTTTACTTCCTTAATTTGGTGTTCAGTGTTTGTTCTCAAATCACTTAGTTGATTGGTTATGATTTCTTTGGACTCCCATTCCTTCTGTTGGGTTCCATTCAGCATTCCCTTTGTGGTCTCCCTGACTTCCTTCAGCTCTTTGTTAATGGATTCCATGAATGCCTTTACTGATCTTTGTGTGTTCTCTACCTGGTCTCTCAATTCCTGAATTACTCTTTGATTAGCTTCCTCCCGTTTGTGGGATTCCTGCAGTTCTCTTTCCTCCCGTTCCTGGGATTCCTGCAGTTCTCTTTGAGTGTTCTCAGCCTGCTCACGCCATTCCTCCCTTTCTCTTTGAGTATTCTCAAGTTGTTCACGCAAATCCTGTATCATTTTTTGAGTAGCTTCCTCACGCTTATGATATTCCTGCATAAACTTTTGGGATGCCTCCTCTCTCTCCCTATCACGCTCATACAGAGTCCTTTGTAAGTTGTCAAACTTCTCATTTATCATATTTGCCACCAGTGTTTGTAGAGCTATTTGGGAACTCTCCTCTGGATTGTTCATTATCTGATCTGACCCCTGATTATCAAGATTGGGAATTGAGATACCTGGATTTGCCATTTTTCTTGTGTTTTTTCGGCTTACTCTGCCCATTTGAGATGAAAATAGCACCAGTTTTGTGCTAGAACACTATCTTAAGGCAACCATCAACCAACGTTTGCATTTATACAGTCAATAGTCTACAGATACAATCTAGTTCAACAGATACATCTATTCAACATCAAACAACTATATGTTAATGGGCTTCGAACCGCAGAGAAGAATTTGGGAAACCAGAAATTTTTAGGGTTAGGGAGAGATGTGGGTAAAAATTAGGAATAGATTGGTGTGGGGAGGCACAGGGAGAGTTAACTATGTCCTAATCTCAATGCAGGAAATAGGTTGGGTAGGATGCAAGTAGAGAGGGAGAGAAAAAGAAGAAAGGTAAAGGGAAATGAAAAGAGACCAGAAAAAAAATTAGAAACGTAAAAATTAATATAGTTATGGAGATTGAAAGACCATCTATTTAGAGAGGAATGTGAATATAATGAGAAAACAGGAGGGAGATAGAGGAGATGTGAAAAACTTAAAAAATGCTTAAAATATTATATAGGTATAAAGAGGTAGTACTGCTATTAAGGAATTTAAGTCTCAGAGGTTTTGGATTGAGTAATAAATTTGTGGATTAAGTGTGTACACAATGGGGGATAGGGTCTACTAGTTAACTATGGGTTTATCAGGATGTGCAGGACAAGAGTTAAGGCACATACAGAAGAACAAAAGAAAGGAAAAGGTGAAAAGGATAAGAAAGGGAGAAAAAAAAAGATCAGAAGTTCAGTAGAGCTAGACAAAAAACAAAAAGATAATTAAGAAAGAAAGAAATAAAAAGAGAGAAGACAAGAAAAGAAAGGAAAACGTACATTCACGTATTCCTAAAATAAAAATTATAAGAGGAAAAAAAAGTTACTGGAAAACAATTATTTTTTCAAAAAAGGCAAAAATTAAAGATTAATAAAAGTTTTAGAAAAGGAAAAAAAAATTTTATATATATAAGGTACCAAAAAAAAAAAAAAAAAAAGAAAAAAGAAAAAAGAAAAGAAGAAAAAAAAAAGTTCTTTGATTTTTTTTTTTTTTGATTTTTTTTTGGGAGGGGTGGGAAGAATCCTGTATCTCCCTTTTGTCTGTTACCAGCCTCTTGTTGGAGTCTCTGGTCAGCTTGAGGTCCTGTGGCTTGATTGGTTTCTTAAGTCAGTTTGTTCGAACAGGCAGAAAAATGCTCTGCTTTACCCAAGATTTTGAGATCCCCCTCCCAGGTTAGTTTAATGGGAGGGTGATCTGCTTTGAGAATCACAAAAGAGGGGTGATGAGGCTAGGTTCTGGTAGAGTTCAGGCCTTTCAACAAACAGTAGCTTTTCCCTGGGGCTATTTTGTGAAAAATTCACAGAGCCCACCCTGGAGCCATTCTCAGGGTTTCTGTTTTTCAATTGATTGTGGAGGCTGCTAGAGGGAGGGGCAGCCTCTGGCTCTGGTTACCCAGTGAGGAAAGCCACTCCAATGGCTGGTGCCTGAGCTGGGTGACTTTTCCCTGGATGGAGCTGAGTCTGGCAGGTCACTTCGCCGTTAAGTTCTTGTGACCTGTTAAATGACTCGTTTTATTCCAAGGCCTGAGTTGGAGCTAGCAGCTCCTCTGAGCTTTGTCGGTATCCAAGATGGAGATCACCGGTGCTGGGGGGGGAGGGGTGGCCTTCCCTCCTCTGCTCCCTGAGAAGGAGTGAGGAAGTGGGGCTACTCACGCCGAGTCTTGGATCCTGGGTCGTCTCTGGTCTGCAAAGTGCAGGATGAAGTTGTCCGCTCCTTGTCGGTTCTTGCTGGTGTTGAGTAGAATCCTCTCGCCCTCTGCGTCTGGCTCCTTCGTCCCGGACTCTCTGTGTGAGCGCTCAGGTATGGCCGCGGCTGCGGTAGCCGCTGCGACCCTGCCGCCGCCGCCGCCGCGGCTGCTGGCAGGCGGTCAGATGTGTCTCCTTGTCTTGGCTTCCCCTCTCTTGTCTAACTCTCTGTCCTGTGATGGCACACTTGGTGTGATTCTCTGGCTTAGGACTGTTCACTGGAACTCTAAAACTGCTTTCTATGCGAGAGCTTGTTCAGATTCCAGCTTCTCCTCCGCCATCTTCTAGAACACTATCTTAAGGTAACCATCAACCAAAGTTTGCATTTGTACTGTCAATAGTCTACAGATACAATCTAGTTCAACAGATACATCTATTCAACATCAAACAACTAATGTTAATGGGCTTCGAATCGCAGAGAAGAATTTGGAAAAACAGAAATTATTAGGGTTAGGGACAGATGTGGGTAAAAAATAGGAATAGATTGGTGTGGGGAGGCACAGGGAGAGTTAACTATGTCCTAATCTCAATGCAAGAAATAGGTTGGGTAGGATGCAAGTAGAGAGAGAGAGAGAAAAAGAAGAAAGGGAAAGGGAAATGAAAAGAGACCAGAAAAAAATAGAAACGTAAAATTTAATATTATTATGGAGAAAATATACAATCTATTTAGAGAGGAATGTGACTATATTGAGAGAAGGGGAGGGACATAGAGGAGATGTGAAAAACTTAAAAATATGCTTAAAATATTATATAAGTATAAAGAGGTAGTACTGCTATTAAGGAATTTAAGTCTCAGAAGTTTTGAATTGAGTAATAAATTTGTGGATTAAGTGTGTACACAATGGGGGATAGGGTCTACTAGTTAACTGCGGGTTTATCTGAGGATGTGAAGGACAAGTGTTAAGTCACATAAATAAGAACAAATGACAGGAAAAGGTGAAAAGGATAAGAAAGGGAGAAAAAAAGATCAGAAGTTCAGTGGAGCTACACAAAAAACAAAAAGATAATGTAAAAAGAAAGAAAAAGAGAAAGAAGACAAGAAAAGAAAGGAAAACACACATTCATGTATCCCTAAAATAAAAATTATAAGAGGAAAAAAAAAGTTACTGGAAAACAATTTTTTTTCAAAAAATGCAAAAATTAAAGATTAATAAAAGTTTTAGAAACGAAAAAGAGATTTTTATATATATAAGGTACCAAAAAAAAGAAGAAGAAAAAAAAAGTTCTTTGATTTTTTTTTGGGGGGGGAGGGGTGGGAAGAATCCTGTATCTCCATTGTGTCTGTAACCCTCCTCTTGTTGGAGTCTCTGGTCTGCTTGAGATCCTGTGGCTTGACTGATTTCTTAAGTCAGTTTGTTCGAACAGGCAGAAAAATGCTCTCCTTTACCCAAGATTTTGAGATCCCCCTCCCAGGTTAATTAATGGGAGAGTGATCTGCTTTGAGAATCACAAAAGAGGGGAATGCAGTGATGAGGCTAGGTTCTGGTAGAGTTGAGGCCTTTCAACAAATAGTAACTTTTCCCTGGGGCAATTTTGTGAAAAATTCAGAGCCCAGCCTGGAGCCATTCTCAGGGTTTCTGTTTTTCAATTGATTGTGGAGGCTGCTAGAGGGAGGGGCAGCCTCTGGCTCTGGTTACCCAGTGCGGAAAGCCACTCCTATGGCTGGCGCCTGAGCTGGGTGACTTTTCCCTGGATGGAGCTGAGTCTGGCAGGTCACTTCACTGTTAAGTTCTTGTGACCTGCTAAATGACTCGTTTTATTCCAAGGCCTGGGTTGGAGCTAGCAGCTCCGCCGAGCTTTGTCGGTATCCAAGATGGAGATCACGCCATTCCTCATGAAAATGGAGATCACAGGGCATATTTGAATATATATATTTCCACTTGAGAGTCCTTATAATAATATAAAGGAGAAATATTATTTTCTTTCCGTAAAAGTAAATTCCGGAGAGGCAAGCAGAATAGGATATCAAGTGAAAACTGCAGTGCATTCAAGATTTGATGTGTAATGTAGTTTTCATTGTTCAAGGTTACATTTTTGATACATTGACTTTATACTAGTATAAACAGAACTTACTCCCTACATTATTCTTAATTGTTCATTGCTCACAAATATAAATCCAACTATTTTTAAACACACATTATACCCTATTACTTCAGTTATTGAACATTATAATTTTAGTGAATTCTTGTAATTTTCTAAATAAAAAATAATATGAGATTTGGGAGCCAGTGGCTGCTGCCTCTAATCCTCGCTACTCAGGAAGCTGATTTCTGAGGATTGCAGTTGGAAGCCAGACTGGACAAAGAAGTATGTAAGACTCTTGAGATTCTTATTTCCAATTAACCGTTAAAAAACCAGAGGTGGAGTTGCAGTTCAAGGGGTAGAACTCTAGCCTTGAGTAAAAAGCTCAGGGACAAAACACAATCGCTGAATTCTAGGCTCAGGATGGAACAAAAAAAGATAATATTATCTGCAAAAAAGATAATTACACTCCTTCATATCAACACAGATATGGACATTTCTATTGTCAAATTGATTTTCCTTGCAAATCTAGTTCCTGCAACTTACAAGTGGTGACAGTAGATATGGTAACCTTGTTGCTGATTTTAGGAGAAAAGTATATGCGGTTTCACCATTAAGTAGGATACACATACACACACACACACACACACACACACACACACACACACACACACAAAATAGCCTAAAAGTGAAAAAACAAGAATGATAAATGATTGGTGAGTTGAGAGATAACAAGGAATGTAAATTTGGAGGCAAATGAAATTGATATCTGTGATGGTTAATCTTGAGGATGAACTTCAATGGGATTGATTTGATTAGGTTTAGATGCGCCCAGCTAATAAGTAAAGCATAACTCTGGGTGTGTTTGGGAGGTTTCCATAACAGATTAACTGAAGCAGATATCCCTCCTGCACATGGGTGGCACCATCCGATAGGCTGGCTTTCCATATGGAGTTAATGAGGAGAAAAGAGAATCCTCCCATCGAAGCACTCCCTTTCCCTCTCTTACCCCTCCCCCTGCTCCATGTCCTCCATGTTCTGCTCTGCCATGAATGCCTGAAATCTATGACACTGAGCAAAATAACTTCCTAAGATATTTCTGTCAAATATTTTGCCATAGCAAGAAAAAAATACATGGCTAACACACAACCGAATCTACCACTTGTACTCCTTGTTTTATTGATTGACTGACTGATTTAGCCATTCCTGGAACTGGAACTCATTGGTTGAGCACTGTCCCTTAGCCAAATTGTGCTCAATCAAGGGTAGTGTTCTACCCCTTGAGCAACAATGCCATTTCCAGCTTTTTTTGAGTACTTTATTAGACTTGAGAGTCTCAGAGACTTCTCTGCCCAGGCTGGGTTGAACCACCATCCACAGATCTTAGCCTCCTAAGTAGCTAGGATTATAGGCTTGAGCTGCTGGTGCCTGGCCACATTCTACCATTTCTTCTTCCTTCTTCTTGATCCTTCCTCCTGTCCCCTCCCAAACTTCCTCTTCCACACCATGCTAAATAAGTATAGGCTTTACTACTGAACTGGACACTCAGCCATAGGCTGCCATATTTACTCAATGAAATAAACAGCTGACATCAATGGGTTGCTGAGTATATGCTAGGCACCAACCCACCTTTTTCTTTGTGAACTTGGTAATAAACCTATGAGATAGGTAATCATTATCTTAGTCTTACAGACCAGGCTACTGGAACAAAACCAATGATTTGCCAGGGCCAAAAACCCAAACCTTTAATCCCGGCCCAACAAACCTCTCAATCCAACTTCAGTAGTGAAGATGAGACTCAAACCCAGGCACTCTCTTCATTAGACAGAGCCTGTACGTAATCACACCTGGGGGTGTTTTTGATTCCTTGCTACAGGAATGTGAGGGTAGGGGATAACAAAGGCAACACACTAATGGAGTATTATTTGAGGGTGAGATTTGCCATTGGAAAGACCAGGATAAAAGACCCAGCTCCAGCATTTACTAACGTGTGACATCATAGAAAAGTCATTTTAATTTGTTTGCCTCTGTTTCTATATCTGGAAAATGGAGTTAATCAGAATGCCTTCCTTCATAAAGGAGCAGGTTCCCAGCAAGGTGTAATTGGCTCACACCTAAAATCCTAACTACTAAAGAGATTGAGATCAGAGGGTCAAGGTTCATGGCCAGTCTGAGCAGTAAAGTCTGTGATACTTTATTTCCTTGATTTTCTCTCTTCAGTCTGTTTTCTGCTTATTAGCTTTCCTTGCCTCCTTCTTTCTAATTTGTCTCCTTTTCTCTCTGTCTTTTTCCTCTTTCTCTCATTCCCTCTTCCCTCCAATTATCTCTCCGTGTTATCTTTTCTTCAAATGCTCTTTCTGGGAACCAGTTTTTCTTACTGATCAATTTTCCTTTGCTGATGTGGCTCTAGGAATTCACTTTTCTCTTAATCATTGTAAAGGAAAATTGTTGGTAATCATATAAACAAAGAGAAAGATAGTGTGAAACCAGGGGTCTCAAGGCTAACTAGCACTTGGGCCCTGAGTCTCCACAATCAAGCATATTTGCTTGAATTTTCATAGGGCAAGTAACCATGGATACATGCAAAAAAATAAAACATCTAGCTGGGTACCAGTTGCTCATGCCCATAGTCCTAACTAATCAGGAGACAAAGATATGAGGATTGTAGCTCAAAGCCAGCCTGGTCAGGAAAGTCATTAAGACACTCGTTTCAAATTAATCACCAGAAAATCGAACTGGTGTTATGGCTTAATTGGTAGAACACTAGCCTTGAGCTGAAGACCTCAGGAACAGTGCTGATGCCTAGAGTTCAAGCCCCACGATCTAGAAAACAAATAAAACATCTATATTAGGATTACAATCAGAACCAAAACACAGTTTGTAAGAGACACTTTTTCCCTTATTGTTTTGAAACAGGATATTGCAACCAGAAAAGTCTAGACATGATGTACACATTAACATTGCCTTCAAGGTCAACAGCACTGAAATTTCAGCATTTCCAGCACTAAAGAAGGATTGTGGTACTCCAGTCTCTTAACCCTCTCAAGAATTGTCTGTTTTAACCCTCTGTGGCCACCTTTCAGCATTCTGAGTTGTCAGAGTGGAATTGCCACTTCATACCATATCTACTTTGAGCTAAACAACAGAAAGATTTTCCTGACTGTGTTGTCTTTTTTTTTTTGGCCTACCCTCATTTGATGTGATACTGTTTTGCTTTTCTTGTCTCTCCATTTGAAAATTTTCATTCACTGCCAGTATAAGATAAAATTTGGTTTTTAAAGTAAATATTACAGTGTCTAGGGTTTTCATATTTGAAATATAAGTAATAGCAAAACCTGAAAGACATTTGCTCAGTAATAGACATTGATCTCTGAGGAACTTTATTACTTGTTAACATGTGTGGCAATATATCCTTAGGAATCTACTCGGGGAAATCTTCCTTGAATATGAGACACATTTGAACAATTGCCAGTGAAAACATAAAAAATTAAAAGCAAGATGCATATTATAATAATTTGTATCATTTGTACATACAGATGGACAATTATTAATATTATTTGCAGTAACTATTTCCAAGTAAAATCTGTTGTAACCTGTTTTCAAGCAATTAATTTGTTTGCTATTTCAACACAAAAAGAGATAGGTATATAATTATGTTTCTGTAAAATTCACAGAATCCAAAATTTGATTTTTCCATATTCCTTTTTTTATTGTGAAGATTATGTACAGAGGAGTTACAATTACATGAGCAAGGTAATGAGTATATTTCTTATCAAGCATCGTTGCCTCCATCTTTGTTTCCCCTTACAATCCCTTCCAATCTCTCCCCCCGAATCCTCCCGCCTCCCTCCACAGCACCAAACTTGTAAAGTTCGTCTTTCTAGATAACCTCTTATACATCTAATTGTTGCAATGGGTCCAACTTGATCCCTATTTAAACAATTTGTGTTTTCCCTTCCCCTCCATAAAAACATTAAAAAAAAAAATCTCAACAAAAAACATTTGAGTCCTTATCTTGGGGTTCATTTCACCTAACATCAACTTATCTGACCTTTTCTGCTTGTTTCAGACATATACTAGTAATTGCAAATAATGAAAACCATGGGAACTATGTTTCTTTGGGCCTGGCTTACTTCACTTAGTATAATTTTTTCCAAGTCTTTCTATTTCCTAACTAATGGGCCAATGTCATTCTTTCTGATGGAGGCATAGAATTCCATTGTGTATATATACCACATTTTCATGTCCATTTATCTACTGAGGAGCATGTGGGTTGGTTCCATATCTTAGCCATGGTAAATGATGCTGCAATAAACATAATTGTGCTGGTAGCTTTAGTTTGGTCTTGTTTGTTTTCATTGGGGTAAATGCCCAAAAGTGAGATTGCTGGGTCATAGGGGAGTCTTTTGAGGAACCTCCATACTACTTTTCAAGTGGTTGAATAAGTTTACACTCCCACCAACAACGCAGTAGGATTCCCTTCTGTCCACATCCCTTCTGGCATATTTTGTTATTAGAGTTCTTGACTATAGCCATTCTGATTGGGTGAGGTGGTACTTCAATGTTGTTTTGATTTGCATTTATTTTTTATTCTGTATTGTGAAAATACGTGCCGAAGGATTACAATTACATGGGCAAGGTAATGAGTACATTTTTTATTGTGAAAATACTGAACAGTATTTGAATACTGAACAGATAATGAGTACATTTCTTACTAAGCATTGTTGCCTCCTCCTTTGTTTCCCCTTCGTATCTCTTATAATCTACCCCTCTTCGCTCTCCATTACCCCCATGCCAAAATTGTAAAGTTCGTTTTTTGATATAACGACGTGTACATCTCATTGTTTCAATAAGTCCACGTGTATCCGTATTTAAACGGTTTGTTTTTTTCACTTCACCTCCACGAATTATACCAATATAAAATACAGTGAAAACAGGGGTTATACCGTGGGGGAGGGACATACAAAGCAACAAAAAAAATCATATTATATATGTGTTAGAAACAATCGCATAAAAGAAAAAAAAACATTTGAATACTTATCTTGGGGTTCATTTCACCTAACATCAACTTATCTTACCTTTTCTGCTTGTCCCAGACATATACTAGTTATTGCAAATAAGGGAAACCAAGGGCCTATGATTTCACTGGACCTGGCTTACTTCACTTAATATAATTTTTTCCAAGTCTTTCCATTTCCTTACAAATGGGGCAATGTCATTCTTTCTGATAGAGGCATAGAATTCCATTGTGTATGTATACCATTCATCTACTGAGGAGCATCTGGTTTGGTTCCATATCTTAGCTAGGTAAATAATGCTACAATAAACATAGTTGTACTGGTAGCTTTAGTATGATCTTGTTTGTGATCATTTGGGTAAATGCCCAAAAGTGGCATTGCTGGGTAATAGAGGAGCTCTATGTGGAGTCTTTTGAGGAACCACCATAAGACTTTCCAAAGTGGCAGAACAAGTTTACATTCCCACCAACAATGCAGTAAAGTTCTTTTCTGTCCACATCCCCTTCACTATCTGTTGTTATTAGAGTTCTTGATTATAGCCATTCTAACTGGGGTGAGGTAGTATCTCATTGTAGTTTTAACTTGCATTTCTTTTAGGGTTAGAGAGGTTGAATATTTCTTCAGATGTGGATTAGTCATCCTACTTTCCTCTTCAGAGAAATT
This sequence comes from Dipodomys spectabilis, assembly GCF_019054845.1. Lineage (NCBI taxonomy): Eukaryota > Metazoa > Chordata > Mammalia > Rodentia > Heteromyidae > Dipodomys > Dipodomys spectabilis. The sequence goes on from NW_024871214.1 coordinate 179,250, forward strand.
TCTCTGTAAGTCTTTACCCACTTATTTTTTGGAGAGTTGTTTGTTTGAGGATTTGTTGTTTGGGGATTAAATTTATTGAGTTCCAAGTATCTTTTAGATATTAGACCATTGTCCTTTGTATGGCTGGTGATGATTTTCTCCAAATCCGTGGCCTTTCAATTGAAATTGCTAGCTATTTCTTTATCATGCAAAAGCTCTGAAATTTCATGCAATCCCATTTGCCCAACCTTTCTTTGATTTGTTGTGTTTCTGGGTCTCTTTTAAGAAAATTAGGCCCTGTGCCAAAGACAGCTAGGGTTTCTCCTATTCCATCCTGAAATGTTCTCAGAGTGTCTGCTTTGACTCTGAGGTCTTTGATACATTTGGAGTTGATTCTGGTGCAGGGTGATATATAAGGATCTAGCTTCATTTTTCTATAAGTGATGAACAAGTTTTGCTGCCACTATTTACTGAAGAGGCTTTTTCCATTCTAATTTTTAGCTCCCATATCGAAGATTAAACGCTATAGGTCTGTTGGTTCATTTCTGGGTTTTCCATTCTGTTCTACTGGTCCTGGGGTCTGTTCTTGTGGCAGTACCAAGCTGTTTTGATTACTATGCTTTGTAGTTTGAAATTTGGTATTGATGTTACTCCAACACTGTTATTTCTGTTAAAGATAGTTTTTGCTCTTTGGGATCTTTTATTGTTCCATATGTATTTTTGGATTATCTCTTCTATTTCCTTGAAGAATGGGGGTGGAATATTGTTAGGTATCGCATTGAATTTATAGATTGACTGGGGAAGTATTCCTATTTTCACGATGTTAATCTTTCCAGTCAAGGAGCATGAGAAGTTTTTCCACTTTCTTAGTTCTGTTTTGATTTCTTTTTTCAGGTTTTTAAAGTTTTTATCATAGAGGGCCTTCACTTCCTTGGTTAAGTGAATACCTACGTATTTTATTTTTTGTGGTACTATTCCAAATAGAGGTGCTTTCCTGATTTCAGCTACACTTTTCTCATTGTTGGCATACAGAAAAGCCATTGATTTTTGAGGGTAATTTTATCCCTGCTACTTTGCCAAACTTTTAATTCAGCTTGGTTAATTTTGGATTGGAGTTCGTTGGATTCTTTAAATACAAGATCATGACATATTTAGGACTGGCTTGCTTCACTTAATATAATTTTTTCCAAGCCTTTCCATTTCCTAACAAATGGGGCAATGTCATGCTTTCTGATGGAGGCATAGAATTCCATTGTGTGTGTGTGTGTGTGTGTGTGTATACACACTACATTTTCTTGATCCATTCATCTATTGAGGGGCATCTGGCTTGGTTCCATATCTTAGCTATAGTAAATAATGCTGCCATAAACATAGTGAAGTGAAGTAAGCCATGCCCAAAGAAACATAGGTCCCATGGTTTCCCTTATTGGAATATCTACTATATGTCTGAGTCAAGCAGAAAAGGTCAGATAAGGTGATGTTAGGGAAATGAACTATAAGATATGTATTCAAATGTTTTTCTTTCTTTCATGTGATTGTTTCTAACACATTTATAAGATTATTTCTTTGTTGCTTTTTATGTCCCTCCCCCACAGTATAATCCCTGCATTCACTGTATTTGATGTCGGTATAATTTGTGGAGGGGAAGGGGAAAACAAATCGTTTAAATAGGGATACAGGTGGACCCATTGCAACAATGAGATGTACAAGTCGTTATGTCGAAAACGAACTTTACAACTTTGGTGCGGGGAGAGGGGGGGAAGGATTGGGCGAGGGAGCAGGGGGAGGATGGAAAGGGATGGGAAGGGGAAACAAAGGAGGAGGCTACAATGCTTGATAAAAAATGTACTCATTATCTTGCCCATGTAATTGTAAACCTTCGGTACAGTATTTTCACAATAAAAAATAGAATGAAAAATATAAAGATCATGTCATCTGCACAGTGGGAGAGCTTTACTTCATCTTTCCGAATTTGGATCGCTTTTATGTTTCCATCTTGTCCCATTGCTATAGCTAAGCATTCTAATAGTTGATTAAAGAGAAGTGGAGAGAGTGGACATCCTTTTTTCGTTCCTGAGTTAAGAAGAAATGGCTTTAATTTTTCACCATTAAGTATAATGCTGGCTGTAGGTCACTGGCTATAGGAATGTTCCATGGATTCCTAATTTTTTTAGAACCATTACCATAAAGGGGGGTGGGATCTTGGCAAATGCTTTTTCTGCATCTATTGAGATAACCCTGTGGTTCTTTTTTTTTAAATTTTTTTATTGTGAAAATACTGTACAGAGGGGTTACAATTACATGGGCAAAATAGTGAGTACATTTCTTATCAACCATTGTAGCCTCCTCTTTTTTTTTCCCCGTTTCCATCCCTTCCCATCCTCCCTCGGCCCTCCCAACCAATCCTCCACACCGCCCCCTCCACCAAAGTCATAATGTTCATATTCGACATAACGACTTGTATTTCTCACTGTTGCAACCGGTCCACCTGTATCCTTATTTAAACAACTTGTTTTTCCCCTTCCCCTCCACAAATTATACCGACATCAAATATAGTGAAAGCAGGGATTACACTGTGGGGGAGGGACATACAAAGCAACAAAGAAATAATCTTATAAATGCATTAGAAACAATCTCATGAAAGAAAAAAAAACATTTGAATACATATCTTAGGGTTCATTTCCCTAACATCACCTTATCTGACCTTTTCTGCTTGACTCAGACATATACTACATATTGCAAATAAGGGAAATCATGGGACCTATGTTTCTTAAGGCTTGGCTTACTTCACTTAACATAATTTTTTCCAAGCCTTTCCATATCCTAACAAATGGTGCAAAATCATTCTTTCTGATGGAGGCATAGAATTCCATTGTGTATATATACCACAATTTCTTGATCCATTCATCTACCAAGGGGCATCTGGGTTTATTCCATATCTTAGCTATAGTAAATAATACTGCAATGAACATAGTTCTGCTCGTAGCTTTAGTGTGGTCTTGTTTGTAAACATTTGGGTAAATGCCCAAAAGTGGGATTGCTGGGTCATAGGGGAGCTCTATGTGGAGTCTTTTGAGGAACCTCCATACTACTTTCCAAAGTGGTTGAACAAGTTTACACTCCCACCAACAATGCAGTAAGGTTCCCTTCTGTGCACATCCCTTCCAGCATCTGTTGTTATTGGAGTTCTTGATTTTTGCCATTCTAACTGGGGTGAGGTCATATCTTAATGTTGTTTTGATTTGCATTTCTTTTATGGCTAGGGAGGTTGAGCATTTCTTCATGTGTCTATTGCCCATCCTTCTTTCCTCTTCAGAAAAGTTTCTCTTTAAGTCTTTTTTTTTAATTTTCATTTTAATTTTTTGTAAACATACAGTACAAAAGGGTTACAATTACATGGGCAAGGTAATGAGTACATTTCTTATCAAACATTGCAGCCTCCTCCTTTGTTTACCCTTCAAATCCCTTTCCTGCCTCCCCCTGCCCACCCACCCAATCTCTCCCCCCCCCCCACCAAAGTTGTAAAGTTCCTTTTCGACATGACAACTTGTACTTCTCATAGTTGCAACAGGTCCACCTGTATCCTTAAACGACTTGTTTTTCCCCATCTCCTCCACAAATTATACTGACATTAAATATAGTGAAAGCAGGGGTTATACTGTGGGGGAGGGACATACAAAGCAACAAAGAAATAATCTTATAAATGCGTTAGAAACAAATGCATGAAAGAAAAAAACATTTAAATACATATCTAAGGGTTCATTTTCCTAACATCACATTATCTGACTTTTTCTGCTTGACTCATACATATACCAGATATTACAAATAAGGGAAATCATGGGACCTATGTTTCTTTGGGCTTGGCCTACTTCACTTAATATTATTTATTCCAAGCCTTTCCATTTCCTAGCAAATTGGGAAATGTCATTCTTTGTGATGGAGGCATAGAATTCCATTGTGTATATATACCACATTTTCTTGATCCATTCATCTACTGAGGGGCATCTGGTTTGGTTCCATATCTTAGCTATGGTAAATAATGCGGCAATAAACACAGATGTGCTGGTAGCTTTAGTGTGGTCTTGTTTGAAAACATTTGGATAAATGCCCAAAAGTGGGATTGCTGGGTCATAGGGGAGCTCAATGTGAAGTCTTTTCAGGAACCTCCATACTGCTTTCCAATGTGGTTGAACATGTTTACACTCCCACCAACAATGAAGTAAGGTTCCCTTCTGTCCACATCCCCTCCAGCATCTGTTGTTGTCTATGATGAAAACTGTAAAATCTTGAAAAAGGAAATCAAAACAAAACTTAGAAAATGGCAAAAACCTCCCATGCTCCTGGACTGGAAAAATCAACATCGTGAAAATGGCAATACTTCCCAAGGCTATCTACAAATTCAATGCGATACCTATCAAAATTCCAAACTCATTCTTCAAGGAAATAGAAGAGGCAATCCAAAAATTCATATGGAACAATAAAAGACCCCGAATAGCAAAAACGCTCCTCAACGGAAAGAACACTGCTGGTGGAATATCAATACCAAATTTCAAGCTCCACTATAAAGCCATAGTAATCAAAACAGCTTGGTACTGGCATAAGAACAGACCTCAGGATCAATGGAATACAATTGAAAACCCAGAAATGAACCTACAGACCTATAGCTAAGTAGTCTTCGATAAGGGAGCTAAAATAATAGAATGGAAGAAAGACAGCCTGTTCAGTAAATGGTGTTGGCAAAATTGGTTAACTACTTGTAGAAAACTAAAGCTAGATCCTTATATATCACCCTGTACCAGAATCAACTCCAAATGGATCAAAGACCTCGGGGTCAAAGCAGACACTCTGAAAACATTACAGGATGGAATAGGAGAAACCCTAGGTTTCCTTGGCTCAGGCCGAAATTTTCTGAATAAAGACCCGGAAACACAACAAATCAAAGAAAGATTGGACAAATTGGATTGCATGAAGTTGCAGAGCTTCTGCATGGCAAAGGACATAGCTAGCAAGATCAATAGAAAGCGCACAGATTGGGAGAAGATCTTCACTAGCCATACAACGGAAAAGGGTCTCATATCTACAATATACTTGGAACTCAAAAAATTAAATCCCCCAACACCAAATCATCAAAGAAACAACTGCCCAATAAATAAGTGGGCTAAAGACTTCAAGAGAAACTTCTCTGAAGAAGAAATAAGGATGTCCAATAGACACATGAGGAAATGCTCAACCTCCCTAGCCATAAAAGAAATGGAAATCAAAACAACATTGAGATACCACCTCACCCCAGTTAGAATGACTATAAACAAGAACTCTTTAAGTCTTTAGACCACTTATTTATTGGGGAGTTGTTTCTTTGAGGATTTCCTGTTGGGGAATTTAATATTATGAGTTCCAAGTACATTTTTTGTATGAGACACTTGTCCGTTTTATGGTTAGTGAAGATCTTCTACGTGGGCTTTCTATTGATCTTCTAGCTATGTCCTTTGCCATGCAGAAGCTCTGCAACTTCAAGAAATCCCATTTGTCCAACCTTTCTTTGATTTGTTGTGTTTCCGAGTCTCTATTAAGAAAATTTCAGCCTGTGCCAACAAGACCTAGGGTTTCTCCTATTCCATCCTGTAATGTTCTCATAGTGTCTGCTTTGACTCTGAGGTCTTTGATACATTTTGGAGTTGATTCTGGTGCTAGATATAAGTATCTAGCTTTAGTTTTCTACAAATAGTTAACCAGTTTTGCCAGAACCATTTACTGAAGAGGCTGTCTTTCTTCCATTCTATTTTTTGAGCTCCCTTATCGAAGATTAGATGGCTATATGTCTGTAGGTTCATTTCTGGGTTTTCAATTGTATTCCATTGGTCCTGAGCTCTGTTCTTGTGCCAATACCAAGCTGGTTTGATTCCTATGGCTTTATAGTAGAGTTTGAAATTTAGTATTGATATTCCTCCATAAGTGTTCTTTCCGTTGAGGAGTGTTTTTGCTATTCGGGGTCTTTTATTGTTCCATACGAATTTTGGATTGCCTCTTCTATTTCCTTGAAGAATGAGTTTGGAATTTTGATAGGTATCGCATTGAATTTGTAGATAGCCTTGGGAAGTATTGCCATTTTCACGATGTTGATCTTTCCAAAACAGGAGCATAGGAGTTTTTGCCATTTTCTAAGTTCAGGTTTGATATCCTTTTTCAAGCTTTTAAAGTTTTCATCATAGAGGTCCTTCACTTCTTTGGTTAAGTTAATTACTAGGTATTTAATTTTTTGTGGGGCTATTACCAATGGAGTTGCTTTCCTAATTTCAGCCACACTTTTCTCATTGCTGGCATACAGAACAGCCATTGATTTTTGGAGGTTAATTTTACACCCTGCTACTTTGCCAAAGTTTTGAACCAGCTTGAGTAATATGGGAGTGGAGTCTATGGGATTTTTTAAATACAAGATCATGTCATCTGCAAAGAGGGAGAGTTTTATTTCTTTTTTCTCTATTTGGATCTCCTTTATGTTTGCATCTTGTCTTATTGCTGTAGCTAGGCATTCTAATACTTGATTGAAGAGAAGTCGAGAGAGTGGACATCCTTGTCTTGTTCCTGAGTTAAGAGGAAATGGCTTTAGTTTTGGTGGCTTCCAATTCTTTGCTGGAGCTTTTTTTAGATCTTGTATAAATTTTTTACTTCCTTACTTTGGTGTTTCGTGTTTATTCTCAAATCACTTAGTTGATTGTTTATGGTTTCCTTGGACTTCGATTCCTTCTGTGTGGCTCCATTCAGCATTCCTTTTGTGGTCTCCCTGAATTTTTTCAGTTGTCTGCTTATGTATTACATGAATTCCTCTATCGATCTTTGTCTATTCTCATCCCGCTCTCGCAATTCCTGTATTACTCTTTGGTTAGCTTCCTCACGTTCAAGCAATTCCTATAATTCTTTTTGACTGTTCTCAGCCTGCTCATGCAATCCTTATCTATCTCTTTGACTGTTCTCAGCCTGCTTACACACTTCATTTATTTCTCTTTGAGTGTTTTCAACCTGCTCATGCAATTCTTAAATCACTCATTGAGTAGCTTCCTCACACTTAAGAGATTCCTGTTTTAATCTTTGGTTTGCATCCTCTCTCTCCCTATCAGGCTCACACTCAGTCTTTGAAGGTTTTCGATCTTTTCATTCACCATCTTTACCAGTATTGTTTGTACAGCTTTTTGGGAACTCTCCTCTGGATGATTCATTATTTGTTCTGTCACCTGATTACCGTGAGTGGGAGTGGAGATACCCGGACTTGGCATTTTTCCGGATTGTTCTGCCCATTTGGTATGAAAGTAACACCAATTTTGTGCTAGAAAACTATTTTAAGGCAAGCATCACCCAGAGTCCTATAGTTGCACAGTCAAAAGGCTTCAGCTACAATCTAGTTTAACAGATAAAATCTATTCAACATCAAACAACTATGGATTAATGGGCTAAGAGCAGCACGGAAGAATTTGGCAAACCAGAAATTATTAGGTTTAGGGAGAAATATGGTGAAAATTAGGATTAAATGGATGGGGAAATGTCAAAGGAGAGGGAAATTAACCAAGTCCAAATCTCAAAGAGGGAAATATGCTGGACAAAATGATAGGAGAGAGAAAAAAAAAAGAGACGAGAAAAAATGGAAAAACAAAAGATTAATTTGAAAATTGAAACTTGAAGATTATCTAATTTTAAGGGTGAAATTGAGAGAAGAATGAGGATAGGGTGAGAGGAGGAGTGGGATTGAAAGGACACTTGAAAAACTAAAAAATAAAAATTCTTTTTTTATTTTTTTATTATGAAAATACTGTACAGAGGGGTTACAATTACATGGGCAAGATAATGAGTACATTTCTTATCAAGCATTGTAGCCTCCTCCTTTGTTTCCCATTCCTATCCCTTCCCATCCTCCTCCCACCCCCCCAACCAAACCTTCCACCCATCAAAATTCTAAAGTTCCTTTTTCCACATAATGACTTGTACATATCATTCTTAAAAAATTATATAGGCATAAAGATATAATACTGCTACTAAGGAATTTAAGCCTGAGAGTATTTGAATTGAGTAATAAATTTCTGTATTAAGTGTGTACAGAATGATCGATAAGGTGTAATAATTGATGACGGATATATCTGAGGATGAGCAGAACAGCAATTAAGTCACGCACAAAAGGACAAAAGAGAAGAAAAATGAAGAAAATGAGAAAGAAAAAAAAGGACTGGAAGGTCAGTAGAGAAAAAAACAGCACACATACATATACACCTAAATAAAAATTTTAAGAGGAAAAATAAAAGATTAATAGAAAACAATTTTTAAACAATTAAAAATTTAAAAAATAGGCAAAATATAGTTCTTTGATTTGTTTTTTTATCGGGGGAGGTGAAGGGGAAGATCCTATTTCTAACTTTTGTCTGTATCAACTCTCTTGGTTGAGTCTCTGGTCTGCTGTGGTGTTTGGTTTTCCCGTGCTTTGATTGGTTTCTTAAGTCAGTTTGTCTGAGCAGGCAGAAAAATGTTCTGCTTTACCCAGGATTTTGTAATCCTCCTCCCAGGCTAGTTCAGTGGGAGGGAGATCTGCTTTGAGTATCACAAAACAGGAAGATGGCTCTCTCCTCTAGTCGGGAGATGCTGTGATTAGGCTTGGTTCTGGGTAGAGTTGAGGCCTTTCAGCAAACAATAGGTTTTCCTTGGGGGGCTAGCTTCTGAGACACTCACAGAGCCCAGCCTGGAGCCATTGTCAGGGTTTAGGTTTACTGAATTTCATTTAATTTTCTAATATGCTGTAGGGAGGGGCAGTCTCTGGCTCTGTTTACACAGTGAAGAAAGCGACTCCTGAGGGGGTGGAGTTTCTATTGCCTGGGCTTGGTTACTTTCCCCTAGGTGGAGCTGATCATGGCAGGTCAGGTCAGGTTCCTGTGACTAGCTAAATGACACTTTTGTTTTCTTCCAAGGCCTCAGTTGAAGCTAGCTGCTCAGCCGTGCAGCTAGCTAGATTTCCATCAAGATGGAGATCTTGTTTCTTTGAAGATTTGTTTTTGGGGGATTTAGTTTTTTAAGTTCCAGGTATGTTTTACATATGAAACCCTTGTCTGTTGTATTGCTACTGAAGATCTTCTCCCAATCTGTGGGCTTTCTATTGTTCTTTCAAGCTATGTCTATGCCATGCAGAAGCTCTGCAATTTCATGCAATCCCATCTGTCCAACCTTTCTTTAATTTGTTGTGTTTCTGAGTCTCTATTAAGAAAATTTCAGCCTGTGCCAAGGAGACCTAGGGTTTCTCCAATTCCATCCTGTAATGTTTTCAGAGTGCCTGCTTTGACGCCAAAGTCTTTGATCCATTTGGAGTTGATTCTGGTGCAAGGTGATATATAAGGATCTAGCTTTAGTTTTCTACAAGTAGTTAACCAATTTTGCTAGCACAATTTACTGATGAGGCTGTCTTTCTTCTATTCTATTTTTTTAGCTCCCTTATTAAAGATTAGATGGCTATAGGTCTTTAGGTTCATTTCTAGTTTTTCAATTCTATTCCATTGTTCGAATTTGAAATTTGGTATTGATATTCCTCCAGCACTGTTCTTTCTGTTAAGGATTGTTTTTGCTATTCAGGATCTTTTATTGTAACATATGAATTTTTGGATTGCTTCTTCTATTTCCTTGAAGAATGCGGTTGGAGTATTGACAGGTATTGCACTGAATTTGTAGATAGCCTTGGGAAGTATTGCCATTTTCACGATGTTGATTTTTCCAATCCAGGAACAAGCATGGGAGTTTTGCCACTTCCTAAGTTCTGTTTTGATTTCCTTTTTCAGGTTTTTAAAGTTTTCATCATAGAGGTCCTTCACTGCTTTGGTTAAGTTAATTCCTTGGTATTTTATTTTTTTGGTGCTATTCTGAATGTAATTGTTTTCCTGATTTCAGCAACACTTCTCTCATTTTTGGCATACAGAAAAGCAGTGGACTAAAGACTTAAAGAGAAACTTCTCTGAAGAGGAAAGAAGGATGGCCAGTAGACACATGAAGAAATATTCAACCTCTCTAGCCAAAAAAGAAATGCAAATCAAAACAACATTGAGATACCACCTCACCCGTTAGCATGGCTATAATCAAGAACTCTAATAACAACAGACGCTGAAGGGGATGTGGACAGAAGGGAACCATACTCCATTGTGGGTAGGAGTGTAAACTTGGTCAACCACTTTGGAAAGTAGTATTGAGGTTCCTCCGAAGACTCCACATACAGCTCCCCTATGACCCAGCAATCCCACTTTTGGGCATTTACCCAAATGATCACAAACAAGACCACAGTAAAGCTACCAGCATGACTGTGTTTATTGCAGCATTATTTACCACAGCTAGGGTATGGAACCAACCTAGATGCACCTCAGTAGATGAATGGATCTAGGAAATGTGGTATATGTCCATAATGGAATTCTATGCCTCCATCAGAAAGAATGATATTACCCCATTTGTTAGGAAATGGAAAGACTTGGAAAAAATTATATTATGTGAAGTAAGCCAGGCCCAAAGAAACATAGGTCCCATGGTTTCCCATATTTGCAATATCTAGTATATGTCTGAGCCAAGCAGAAAAGGTCGGATAATTTGGTGTTACAGAAATGAACTCCAAGATAACTACTCAAATGTTTTTTTTTCCTTTCATGCAAATGTTTCTAACATATTTATAAGATGATTTCTTTGTTGTTTTGTATGTCCCTCCCCCATAGTATAACCTATGCTTTCACTGTATTTGATGTTGGTATAATTTGTGGATGGGAAGCGTAAAAACAAATTGTTTAACTATGCATACAGGTGGACCCATTGCAACAATGAGATGTACAAGTTGTTATGTAAAAAAACGAACTTTACAACTTTGGTAGGTGGTAGGGGGAGTGCTGGGGGGGAGGGGAAGAGTATGGGAAGGCATGGTAAGGGGAAACAAAAGGAGACAACAATGCTTGATAAGAAATGTACTCATTATCTTGCCCATGTAATTGTAACTCCTCTGTATGGTATTCTCACAAAAAAAAAAAGATGGAGATCTTCAGTTGTGGCGTTGGAGGGGTGGCCTTCCCTCTTGTGCTCCCTGAGAAGGAGTAAGGATGTCAGGGTTCTACTCACACCCGGAGTCTTGGTTCCTGGGTAGTCTCTGGTCTGCTATCTGCAGGATGAAGATATCTGCTCCTTGTCAGTTCTTGCTGGTATTGTGTAGAATCCACTTGCTCGCTCTATCTGGCGCCTTTGTCCAGGACTTTCTGTATTGTAAGTATGACGAGTATGGTTGCCGCCACTGCTGTTTCACCCGTGACTGCTGGCAAGTGCTCAGATCTGTCTCCTTGCCTGCATTTTCCCTCTCTAGCCAAACTCTCTGTACTATGGTGGCACACTTGGTGTAATTCTTTGGCCTAGGATTGTTTACGGGAACACTAAAACTGCTTTCTATGTGAGAGCTTGTTTAGCCTCCAGCTTCTCGTCCATCTTCACGGAACCAACCAGGTTTAATTTTTTGGGGGGGTCCAGTCGTGGGGCCTGAACTCTAGGCCTGGGCACTGTCCATCAGCTCTTCAGTTCAAGACTAGTGCTCTACAACTTGAGCCACATTGCAACTTCTGGTTTTTTTCTTTTTGCTTATGTGGTGCTGAGGATTCGAACCCAGGGCCTCAGGAATGCAAGACAAGCCCTCTACCACTGAGCCACCTTCCCAGCCCCTTAATTTTTATATTATAGATTTTTCCATAATTTAGGATTTGTGATTATTGTGTCAGGTGATTTTTGTTTTTCTGTTTGTGTTACTTTGCAATAGTGATGTCAGGCTTGTATGAAGAGAGAAAGAATATGAAATGTATGTTACTACATTGAAAGAAAGAGAACAGACATTTTAACCTATTTGCTACAAGTAAATTAATATTAAGCAAAGGTAATTAATATAATTACTTATTTACTCTTCAGAAGATGAGTAGAGTACTCTGGATATCTTGGAGTAAAAGACTTCAGATTCATTTCAACTGATGCCTTACATTGAACTTACTTGCTAAACTTTCTTCTTCAGAAAGGAAAAAGCTCTATTTCTTTCATATTTGTATTATACAATCATAATAGCTGCATGATAAATTCTTTACCTCTACTTGTTTGAATTCCATTCTTCATCCATTAGGTATCTTTAAATGACCAATTCCTTAATATACCTATATTGCTCATATTGTGATGTAAATCTCTGTAATATTAATATGAATTTATCTCTGATTCTCATCATGAGCTACATTCTCATGAAATTTATGTAGTACCAAACTAGAAACTGATAATTTTACTCTTTTCTATGTTTTAATAAATAAATCCATTCTCTTTAGAAATATGTTTCCATCTTTTATGTTGCTCAAGTAAACATCATGTATTTCTAGTGCTTTTCCTGAAATAAATATAAAGTTTGGAACAGGAAGAAAAACTCTCTCATTATCAATTTGAAGTAAATCCTTGGCGACTGTTTTATACAAATAAATTTTAAAAAGCCGAGTGTAAGTTGCTCACGCCTGTAATCTTAGGTACTCAATAGGCTGAGATCAAAGCCATCCTGGAGAGTCTGTGAGACGCTTATCTCCAATAAACCACTAGAAAGCCGGAAATGGTGCTGTGGCTCAAGCAGTAGTGAGTTCTCATTGAGCTGAAGAGCTGAGGAATAGCACCCAAGCCCATAGTTCAAGCCCCAAGACCAACAAAATAAATAAATGAATGAATAAAAACTGCAATGCACATGTTTATAAATGAATAATCTAATGGATAAGTCAATTAGACACAAAAACTACCACATCAAGTCTCAATTTACTTAAAGGCACCAAAATATCAGTGTGCATGAACATCACTCAGTTTTAGAAAATGACTAGTAAAAACAAAGTTTATATTATATTTGAAATATAAAAAGTGGAATTTAAACCCAGATTTGCTGTGAATATCCTATTTCCAGGAATACATTTATTCAGCAAACAGAGAAACAAAAAATAAGGGTTTGTCATATAGGATGAAAGATGTAGAAGCAGACACTTTCCTTAAGATGATAAATTACATGCAAAAGTGTGATTTATCCATTCATCTACTGAGGGGCATCTAGGTTGGTTCCATATCTTAGATATGGTAAATAATGGTGCAATAAACATAGCTGTGCTGGTAGCTTTAGTATGGTCTTGGATGTGATCATTTGGGTAAATGCCCAAAAGTGGGATTCCTGGGTCATAGGGGAGCTCTATGTGGAGTTTTTGGAAGAACCTCCATACTGCTTTCCAAAGTGGTTGAACAAGTTTACACTTCCACCAACAATGCAGTATCTATTGTTTTTAAAGTACTTGATTATAGCCATTCTGATTGGGGTTAGGTGGATTGTCAAAGTTGTTTTGATTTTCATTTCTTTTATGGCTAGGGATGTTGAGCATTTCTAAATGGGTCTATTGGCCATCCTACTTTCCTCTTCAGACAAGTTTCTCTGTAAGTCTTTTTTTATTCTTTTTATTGTGAAAATACCATACAGAGGGGTTACAAGTACATGGGCAAGGTAATGAGTACATTTCTTATCAAGCATTATTGCCTCCTCCTTTGTTTCCAGTTATACAATGGAATTCTATGCCTCCATCAGAAAGAATGCAGTGCCCCATTTGTTAGTACATGGAAAGACTTGGAATAAATTATATTAAGTGAAGTAAGCCAGGCCCAAAGAAACATACGTCCCATGGTTTCCCTTAATTGCAATAACTAGTATATGTCTGAGACAAGCAGAAATGGTCAGATAAGTTGATGTTAGGTGAAATGAACCCCAAGATAAGGACGCAAATGATTTTTATTTCTTGCTAGTTTTTCTAACATTTTTTATAAGATGATTTATTTGTTGCTTTGTATGTACCTCCCCCATGTTATAAGCCCTGATATGTCTGTATTTGATGTTGATATAATTTGTGAAGGGAAAAAACAAATTGTTTAAATAGGGTTACAGGTGGACCTATTACAACAATGAGATGTACAACATGTTATTTTGAAAAACGAACTTTATGACTTTGGTGGGGTGGGGGGTGAGAGGTCGAGGACTGGTGGTAGGGGGGTGTGGAGGTGTGGGAGTGTGGCGGTGGAGAGGGGAAGGGATGGTATGGGGAAACAAAGGAGGAGGCATCAATGCTTGATAAGAAACGTACTCACTATCTTGCCCATGTAATTGTAACCCCTCTGTATGATATTTTCACAGTAATAAAATAAATAAATAAATAAATTAAAGATGGGAGAAAGAGAAAATTATACTTTCCAAATGAGCCATTGGTTATTGGTTTATGTGTGTATTATTAGCTAATCAGAAAGTTGACATATGAGGATCACAACTCAAAGCCAGCCTGCGTAGGAAAGTGATTGAGCCGGGTGCTGGTGGCTCACGCCTGTAATCCTAGCTACTCTGGAGGCTGAGATCTGAGGATCGTGGTTCAAAGCCAGCCCTGGCAGGAGAGACCGCGAGACTCCTATCTCCAATAAATCACCAGAAAACCGGAAGTGGCGCTGTAGCTCAAGTGGTAAAGCGCTTGCCTTGAGCTGAAGAGCTGAGGGACAGCGCCCAGGCCCAGAGTTCAAGCCCCATGACCGACAAAAAAAAAACGTGATTGAAATTCTAATCTCCAACTACCCAGCAAAAGCTGCAAATCTATTTTCATGATGTCTATTGCTACTAAAATAACAAGGTGGATTTTATTTTTTTGGTTTCTAGATCCAATAAATTTTAGTAATTTGGAATAGTAGGATAAATTCATGGAATTTGACTTGAATGACAAGTTTGAGGATACTGTATTCATGGTATTGTGAATTGGCATGAAGCAGCCAATAACATATTGTGAATACACATAACCCCCATAACCTTCAGCTAAACAGGCCATAGCCAAGAGAGGAGGTGGGGCACATCCCATCCTCAGCCTTCTTTCTCTGGCACCTGCTATAGCACATGTCCAGCTCAAACTGGTGGAAGGGAGGCCTGGCAGATGGTATGGGAGTCTGGGAGAGGGGGTGGGACCAAATCATCTCAAAACAGAGCTGTCCTGGAATGGCTGCCACAAGGGTCAGAGGTAAAAATGGAAAAACAAAGAATGAAGGACAGGAGTCCCACTTACCTCGTGGGGTCCTCTGAGGATTGCTCTCACAGCTGGGTGCACACTGAGCAGGAAGCTCATATAGTATAGCTGAAGATCCCTCAGGCTTCCCAAGTGGCTGTGGCAGGCATAAAACCTGTTGAGAGAGGGAGGCAAGGACTGCATCTCCAGTCCCATGAATGCCAGTGGAAATGGAGAAAACAAGGAAACCTGGAGCTCTACAAGCCATTGCTGGGAGGGGAGGTGGAGCACAGTCTGTTCTTCATCCATTAGGTATCTAAGGCTTTAATGATCCATTCCTTAAAATACCTATGTTGCTTATATTGTGATATACATTTCAGTAATATTAATATGAATTTATCCTGAGTCTGTGGCCTTCACAACTGGGTTCAGACCAGTCTGGTACCACTTCTGTGTGTTGTGAGTTGACACACACACACATATCCCCTCACCCGATCATGTTCTCACAGGAGGGGTTGAGCCAGGAGGTGGACAGGGAGGGGAAGAGTGTGAGGGACAATAGGGTCTGAAGTGAGTGGGGATAAGGGTGGGCAGGGAGAGGGGAAAAGCTGGGATGAATTAGGCCCCATTTACCTTGATCCAGGGCAGTCCAGTGATGGCTCCTGCGGATGGGCCCACACTGATCATTAAAGTGGTGGTACCCCATGGTGTTGTTGAAAAGGCAGCAACATTAACTCCAGTACCAGCAGATGCGGTGGAACTGAGCAACTAAGCATGCTACAAGGTGGAATGGTGGACAGGGAAAACACTGATGCCCTGATTTCCTTCTCCAATGACTGTCCTACCTTGGTTCAGTCCAATTGCATCGCCTACCTATGTGCATGCCACACACATCCCTTCACTCAGGAGGGGCAGGGATGGGGGGCAGGTGGGAATGGGTGTCAGGGGAAGCAAGGGATGGGGGATGGTGTGAGGAAAGTAAAGGATAGGGGAGCCCCTAGGGTGAGGAAGCATGGTTTGGGGTGGGCAGGGGAAACAATTGGTTGGGGGAAGGGGAAGCATGGGGTGAGGAAGGGGGTGGTAGGGGGTTGTGAGGAAGAGGGACATGGGTGGAGAACGTAGCAATAGAAAGGAAGAGAAGAAGAAGGGTTCAACCCACTTAACATTTAAGAACCCTGTCCCAGGGATGGCTCCTGCTGGGGGGCAGAGGAGAGAATGGAGTAAAGGGCAATGGAGGGGGGTGAGAGGAGAAAACTCATTTACATTGAATCTGGGTCTTTGGTGATGGCTCCAGCAGTTGACTCCACATTGACCATTTAATTGGAAGTTGGCTGGCTGGTGAAGCCTCAGAGGCTCTGGAGGACCACGTCCCTGAACAGATGCAGAGGTGGGAAAGGTGGCAGCTTCCTCAGCTCCAATCCCTCCATCAGTTGCTTCATAGAAACTATGACTACTGAGACCATGACCATGAGGGGATGGGGTGAACTCTAAGCTCCTATCTTCCATCAATGGAGGAGCTACATCCCCTCACCCATGATACTTCTTACACTGAGAGGGGCAGGGCCGGGTTTAGGGTGAGGTTCAGAACAACAGGTGTGGGGAAGAGGAGATTGGTGGGAGTGAGGCCCCATTACCATGGAACTGGGTTTTCTAGGGTTGTCTCTGGCAGCTGGGTCCACACATCCCTAACCAAATGAAAGTTTGTGGGACACTGGAGGGCCAGAGAATGGGGTATGGATGGCCAGTGTGATGAAGAGCATAGGATGGGGGTGGGCCTGGTGGTGGTGGAAGGGGGAACCTGGCAGGGGATATTGGGGCCCAGCAAGAGTGTATGGGCAAACTTCAGTTGAAACTGAGCTTAGATGGGAGGCTCCCACAGGGGAGCAGAGAAGAAAATGGAAAAGAGAGTGGGTTAGGAGAGGGGGCTCTGTAACATCAAATCACTGTCCTCATGGGATATTTTCTGTGGCTGGGCCCACACTCAGTAGAAGGATGGAGATCCAGGTAGTGAAGCTGAAGATCCCTCAGGAAGATGCAGCACTGGTTGAGGAGATTGAGGCAATGTCTGCATCTCCATCCCTGCAACTGCCAGTGAACTCAGGTGAAACAGAGAGCCCTGGGGCTGTCCAGGCCTTAGCCAGGCAGGTAGGAGGGGCCGACTCTGACCTGGGCCTTCCTTCTCTGTGGCAGCTATAGCTCATGTTCAGAATATTCTGGCAACTAGCATTGTGTAGTGAGTTCTGGGCAAGTACACATTCCCCATCCCACGCAAGTGTTTCCACGGGAGGGTCTGGGCCAGGCAGTGAGGAGAAAGGAGTGGGGTCAGAAGGGGTGGGGCTGGAAGGGGTGGGGCCAGAAAGGTGGGGGTGGAGGTAAAAGTTTGGCTGTGAGATGATTGGGTCAGGAGAATGGATGCAGCTATGAGGGGGTATCTGGCCTCAAGAAGCAGTCCAGTCCAAAAAGTGGGAGTAGAGGACATAGCATGGTGGTGGGCTTAGGAAAGACGGGGTGACCATGGGCCAGCAGGTGGGGGCGGGAAGTGGGCTGATGAGGGGGAAGTATGGGACAAGGAGCCTAGCAGAGGGGATCAAGGAGAGGGGTTGGGCACACTTAACTGGAAACAGGGCTGTCAAGTATGTCTTTCTCCATGTACTATGCTCATCTGTGCTCTGTTGGGGTTAAGCCTAGCAGGTTAGAGTTCCCATGCCTCACAATTTAGACTAGAAGAAAGGAACTCTAACTATTCACCTGGCAGGGGCATAATTCTCTGCCACCTGGGAAGAGGTTTATTGTGAAGACAGGAGGCTAGAATGGGCCACATCTGGGGTTACAGAGTCATATCACCTTTACCCATGAGGCATAGTTAATATATAAATGCACTCAAACACTAGGTCCTTGTTTTTTCTGCTTCCTTTTCTTTACCTCTTTCTTCTTCTAGTGCTGGGGCTTGAACACAGCTTCTAGGTGCTATAAAAATTCCCTGCCCAAAGGCTTATTGTTCTTCACCTCCTAGTCCTCCATCTTCTTGGTCCCTGTCAGTCCAGGTACCATGGCCAGATGGCCCCTTTCAAGGTAAGTATGTTCCCAACAGCCTTCTCTCTGAAGGAACCAAAAGGAGGATTAAGGGTTTTGTGCTTTTGTGTGTACATCCACATGAATATTTCCTTCCATCAGTGGGACACTTCTAAGTACTCATCCTCTTATTGATCTTCAGCTATAAATCATTTGAAAATGGAGGCACGGGAGCAGGAAGGGAAAAAAATCAAAACAACAAAACAAAAAACATATCCCACAATCACTGGATGACTGAATGAAGCAAGTAAATTTCAACCTACAATATTTTACCAAATCTGTTACGTTTGAATGGTGAGAGCTCCATAGAGGGAGATGCCAAAGCAGCCAGGCAGTGTCCATTTCGATATGTACAAGGATGCTGTTATTAATATTTAATCATTAATATTTGCTCATTCATCCAGGAAGGGGAGATCAGTTACTATGGTTCTTTGATTGTGTTAAATCCAATTACCATGTTATAAAATTAGCAAGCTTCCATAACAAAAAATAAGGTTCTTCTACCCAGCACCAGTTATCTTTAGTTCACTTCCAAGCCATACACATTATAACCATATCCAGAGAATACACGGAAAGGAGGTAAAGAATCAGCATTCTGGTGTATTAGCTGGGACCAATACTTTGCTCAAGTTGAACTGTTTATGCTCTGTGGTATTACTTTCTTCCTATTTTTGGATATATCCATCCATACATTCTGACTGAAGGTATATGTCTATCAATTGAGATATTAGCTTGCAAAGGTTCATTTTAACATACAGCAGCTGTATGTCAATGGAATTGCTCCTTTGTCCCATGTACATCTCTCCAAGTTCTACACAAGATAATGCCTCTGACGATTTTACCTATGTTGTTGCTGGCATTACCAGTCTTCCTTCTCCCAATTCTCCCTCCTGTCTCCCTCAAAACCCTGCAGCAAACCACAACCTTTATGGTTTTGTTTCTTCAGTGTTGATTGCCTGAGGTTTTATTGGTCCAGTTCTAACACACTTGGTAGCTATGGCAGGTGAAGGGGGTGGCCTTTCTTCTTCTAACTTTCCTGACACATACCAGGAGAATCTGTCCGTATTTCAGGAGTTTTACTTGAATTACTTCCCACTTTTTGGGCTTTGCCACCTATCTGATATTGTCTCTTCTTTTGTGTTATTGATGATTGAACCCAGGATGTTTAATTAGCTAGGCAAGTACTCTCACTGAAGTATAACCCAGCCCCAGAACGTCTTTTTAAATTCTCCCTACATCTGAATGTAGGATGGAAAGAAAAGTTTATTCCAGCATATTGGAATGTTTCAGATTTTTAGGTTTTGATTAATCTAGCTATATATAGTCATGGTCTAGAAACAAATATATTGGTAGAACTTGATAAGACAGGCTTTTCCTCACTATACAGCTGTTGCAGGGAAGGGATTTTCCTACAGCATAACCTTGGAAACTTAGTGGTGAGGGCTTCAACGTCAATTCATCAGGGACATGAGTTCAACCCAAGTGAGTTGCGGTGATCTGAAGCCTCCATTCAGGTTCCTGCTATTCCATCTTGCATACTACATTCCAAACTAGTAATAACCACCATGCTCAGTCTGACTGCTTTGATTTGTTGAAAGGTTGTGAGTGAATGTATGTCATCTTAGACGACTTAATCATTGAGTCATGTGAAGAACTTCACCAAAAAGAGATCACTCTTCAGTTGCAGTGATGATTTAAGACAAATTTTCATAACAATCACAAAGCCTCCTTTTTTTAGGCCAAACGCTTTAACTTGCACCAAAATGATGTTATGGAAAAAATGATCTAATAATCGGGTTTCTAAATCCAAACACAAAGTACTTTTGCTTAAGGAAGAATTAACTGTGCCAGCCAATATATTCCCAGAATTATTATCTGTGTTTTGACCATATTAAAAAAATTTTGTGTTTGTTTTTGTTTTTATGGTCTTGGGGCTTGACCTCTGGACGTAGGCACTGTCCCTCAGCTATTCAGCTTAAGGCTGGTGCTCTACAACTTGAGCCACAGTGCCACTTCTGGTTTTCAGGTGGTTAATTGCAGATAAGAGTCTCATGGACTTTACTGCATGGGCTGGTTTTGAACCGCAATCTTTTCTCTCAGCCTCATGAGTAGCTAGGATTATAGGCGTGACCCACTGTTGCTTGGCAACTATGTACAATTTCTGACCATGATTGAAAATGTTGGGAAAACTACAGAATACTTGTAAACAGCAGTAGTTACATGGGTATAAATATATGTAATGTACCAAATATTTTTGCATAATTGAAGTCCTTGGGGATAAAAAACATAAGAAAACTCATTTGGATCTCTTATTGAACATAGTTTATTAATTTTTCTATTCAGAATTATATATATATATATATGACACTACAAAACTATAGAAATAATGCTTTAGTATTTATGGGCACAATCCTAAATAAATAAAGAGAGAGAGAGAGAGAGAAACACAAAATCCCGAACATTAAACTTACAGGTTGGAATTCTGTAATTCCAAATTACATATTGTACTGAAAGGGAAATTACAATGAAATTGAAAATTAGACCATTCAGCAAGGATTCGAAAAAATAGTTCTTATGCATTCCTTGTTTGTTATCTTGATGTGTTTTTGACTAGTTGGGTCATCTGGTTTTCATTAAGATGTAAACAACACTATCTTGTTCTTAAAATCCAAGGGAAAATTACAAGTGTGCAATTGAAAGAGGTATATGTATATTTGGATCAACCTTTATTTGCTTAGTTTTCAAACATTATGTCATGTTCCCAAATAATAATGGATTTTGCAAATATAAAATTTTGTGTTGATGTATTTCTTTTTTTTTAAATGTATTTCTTATGACCACATAAGATGTGTTAAGACCCCAAGATAGCGACAAAGGTTGTTTTATTCCCTTGCTATTTTTTCTAACGTATTTATAATGTACCATGTGATTTTTTGTTTCTTTGTATGCTCCTCCCCTACAGTATTACCCATATTTTCACTGTATTTGATGCCAGTGCCCTGGGAGGGGAGGAAAAAACAAAATGCTTAAATAGTGATTCTGGTTGATCCATTGTAACAATGAAATGTACAAGACACTATGTAGAAAAACGAACTTTACAATTTAGGTGGGGGAGGGAGGAGGAGTGTAGTTGTAGAGGTTGAAGGGAAGGGATGGTAGGGGTAAAACAAAGAAGGAAGCAACAACGCTTGATAGGAAATGTACTCATTTCCTTGCTCATGTAACTGTAACACCTATATACAGTATTTTTACAGTAAAAACGTATTAAAATGTATTTCTTAAAATAAAATATTTTTAGATTCTTATGCATATTTCCAATTAGGCAGTTCAGATGATGTATATATGAATTGCTGTTAGTTAGAATTTTGTGTATATGTGTGGTGGTCACTGGGTTTGAAGTTAGGTCCTGGGTGGTGTCCTCTGTCCCCACCCCCGATTTTTGCTTATTCAAGGTTAGCACCTTCCCACTTGAGTCACATCTTCCAGCTTTTTGGTTTTCAGTTAGAGATAAGAGTCTCTCTCTTTCCTGCTTGAGCTGGTTTTAAACCATGGTCCTCAGATCTCATCCGCTTGAGTAAGTTAGCACTTAAATTTATTGTTTTCCTTTTAGTAACATCTATTTTTATTGTAAAGATACTGTACAGAGAGATTACAGATACATGAGTAAGGTAATGACTACATTTTCTATGGAGCATTTTTACCCCCTCCATTGTTTTTCCCCTACCATCCTTTCCCTATCCACCTTCTTAACTCTTCCATTCCCTTCCCCACGCCCAAAGTTGTAAAGTTCGTTTTCGACTTAGTGTCTTGTACATCTCATTGTTACAATAGATTAATCAGTATCCATATTTAAGCATTTTGTTTTTTTTTTCCCATTCCCCTCCCCAAATTAGAAAAATGTATATATAAGATGCAGGACACCAGAATCAACAGAATGAAAACAGAGGTTATACCATGAGGGAAGAACATACCAAAGAAATAAAAAATCACATAGTATATTATAAATACTTTTAAAACTATAGCAAGAAAAAAAAAAAAACACGTGTGTCCTATCTTGGGGTTAATTTTGCTTAACATCATCTTATATGGTCATATGTACATAGCTTTTGACTACTTCTGCTTGTCCAAGATATATACTAGCTATTGCAAATAAGGAAAAAAATGAGATCTATGTTACTTAGCTCCTGGCTTACTTCCCTTAATATAATTTTTCCAAGTCTTTCTATTTTCTAACAAATGGGACAATATCAGTATTTCTGATGGAGGCATACAATTCCATTATATATAGATATATATGTATGTCTATCACATTGTTTTAATAGATTCATCTACTGAGGAGCAACTGGGTTGGTTCCATATCTTAGCTATGGTAAATAATGCTGCAATAAACATAGTTGTCCTGGTAGCTTTAGCCACTTACATTTAAATCAGGTTATCTACTAAGTGTTTCCCTGTCCTCTTTTGTGAAAATACACCTTCCCAACAGCAAAGGTAAAAGAACAAGTTAAAAGTTGTTCTGATACTCCCAATCCAAAGAAGATACATGACATAATTATTTAAATGCTAAGATAAAAAATTTGGAGTTGTTGAAAGACTGAGGTTCTTTAGTGACATTTTGGGAAAAGTGAATCAAATATTCAAAGCATTCCTCAAGAGAATAAAGTAGACTTGTTTTTTAAATGAGGAGTAATGAGAAGAAGAACAGTTTTTGTGTCAGTAATGTAGCCTAGTTGAAAGAGTTTGAAGGTACAGATGATCATGTATACTTTCTGTGTAGCAATCACTTAATTCTAAAATTCTTAGTTTTCCTCTGCATTTTCAGTTTGTTCTCCACAGGTGTTTTATTTGAAACATATACCTTGGTACCAGGGGTTTCTGTAGTTATCTTACTTTTACAAAAGTAATTTTAGGTTTTTTTAGCCAGAAAAACTAATAATGATAATCATTCTCTGATATCCTTTACCAAGATCTCCACATTTCATTATATTTGTTTAATATGATATCAGTATATTTATATGCTATAAAGTTTGGTTTTGCTTTTGGTTTTTGTGCTGGTATTGGGGTTTGAAGTCAATACATTGGTCTGTCACAGATGCCATTCATTAATGGATCATGCCTGTAATTCTGGCTATTAGGAGGCTGAGATATAAGAATCAAGGTTCAAAGCCAGCCTGGGTAGGAAACATTACGATAATCTTGTCTTCATGACTAAAAAGCTAAAAGTGAAGTGTGGTTCAAGTGGTAGAGCACTGGCCTTGAGCAAAAAAGCTAAAGGGTAGTTCTTAAAGGATAGTTCCCAAGTCCTGGGTTTAAGTACCACTACCAACACACAAACACACACACACACACACACACACACACACACACACACACACACACACACTCACGTTTTCTTTCTCCCCAAGCAGGTGGTTCTGTGTGTGTGTGTTTGTGTGTGTGTATGTGTGGTTCTTTTTTATGTGACCCTGAAATCCACTTTGTTTTCTTTTTCATTTAGTTGGTGATTTTTGCACAGGGAGAGCAGAGTAATGGTGTTACCTGAGTCCTGGGTGCCAGTGATTCCGCTGGGATGCCTGAGGTCTGACTTAGTGAGAAATGGGACACCAGGAAAACTCCACAAAGCAAATGGATGGAAACGTGAGAAGATATGCATTCAGGTAATTCTTCAGTCTATCTTCTTCTGTGGGGTGAGTTCTTTTTCTTACCAGGTAAACCTGAACATTGTATGGCTTTGTGTGTGCACCCATATGCGAATAAGGCTTTTGTAAAATGTCAGCCATCACAAACTTGCTCTTTTTTCTTCTCTCACTATTAGCGACTTTGTTGGCAGCTTTCATTGTTCTGAGAAAAGTGGAATGCTCTAGATATTTTCATGGGATATTTATAGATGTAGGTCAGAATTTATAGTTCTTTTGCTCTAGTGAATTGAGAAACATCTATGTGAATTTATAGGTAGCCTATAGTTAACTAACTTCTACAATATAGATAATTTTTGGATACGATATCTTTATGGAAAACCAAAGACATCTTTAAGTACTTTGTCTAAATGAAGCAGAAATTGAGAACACTTCAAATTTTTCAGTTTTAATCAGAATCTTGTAGTAATTTGGCATAAAATATTTTTTGGGGGGTCCGGTCGTGGGGCTTGAACTTCTAGGCCTGAGCACTGTCCCTCAGCTCTTCAGCTCAAGGCTAGCGCTCTACCACTTGAGCCACAGTGCCACTTCTGGCTTTTTTCTTCTTTTTGCTTATGTGGTGCTGAGGAATAGAACCCAGGGCCTCAGGCATGCAAGGCAAGCGCTCTACCACTGAGCCACCTTCCCAGCCCCGATATAAAATATTTTTAAGTGCTGCAATCAATTGATTTCACTTGAATGTCCTTTTAGATATAGTGTACGTTTTTCCTTTTGATTAATTAAGAACATTATGTTTAATTCCAACTAAGGTATTGTGAGAAATATCAAGATATGAGATTGTTTCTCCAATAATTAGATTAAATTAGTAGGAAAGGTCCTCTGTTTGCAGTAAAAATTGCAATATGATATATAAAAAGTGTGTGGTCAACACATTTGTGTAGTTGTGTAGTTATAGAATTTTAATAAATTTCTTCAAGCACAAGGAAAAGTTTAAGACATGTTAAAGTTTTACACACAGCAAAGAAAATACCAGGTTGTTTTTAACAAATGTTTTCATTTTTCAATGTGTGTGTGTGTGTGTGTGTGTGTGTGTGTGTGTGTGTGTGTGTATGTGTGTATGTTGGTACTTGGGCTTCAACTTAGGGTATTGTGCCATACCCATTTCCAGTATTTTTTTCTATTTATTGTCAATATGAGTATCATAGACATTGCTGCTTGAGATCCCTTTGAATCTTGATCCTCAGATCTCAGATTCCTATGTAGCTGGGATTACACGTGTGAGCCACCAGCATTCTGAGAGATGTTTTTGTCATGTTGTGTGGCAAGTTACCAGAAATCTAATGTTTACTCACTGAATACCAACTTTTGTAGGCTACAAGTTTGGGCTAGTAGTTTGCATGTGGTTTTTCTGTAGCAGTTGCTCAGTTTTTAGCAGGGGGCCACCAAGCTATAGTCTCTTATGAAATGTGTGCACTTATTCCAAACTTAAAGGATGCCTGGTAGGATTTAGGTCCTCTAGTTGTAAGATTGCGGTTTCTGCTGTCTGGTCACCTATCATACAGCCACTGTTGACAGCTCCTAAATACCCCCATAATTTCTTGACAAGTATATCCTCCTTAGTGTTTCATTCACTCTGTTACTGACTTCTAGAAAGGCCTTAATTTGCACTCACTCCTTGGAAGTAACTCATAACCAACTCTTGTGGGAACTAATTATATCTGTAGACTTTAAATTTGTTATCTACCAGAGCATATTGTAGGGTTAGCGGAAAATAAAAGACTTGGCAAGCATCTGGGTGGTTGTGCATTGACTTCCGTAGATTATGAGCTATTTATTATTAGCTGTTGATTATTCGATGTGTCTTCAATTTCAAACACTGGTAATATTGAGTTGTTGTTTGATTTTAGCTGATCAAGTGTGCAGTTTAAGAAAGTGAAAGATAATTCTTTCGATGGAATAGAAAATAATTTGCCTGTTACAGTGAATGAAAGGCAGTTAAGAGTTAAACAAATCGATTCAAGAGCACTGGCAGTGGCTTCAGAGATGGGACAGAGGTAAACAG
The DNA here is from genome assembly GCF_019054845.1 of Dipodomys spectabilis. Taxonomy (NCBI): domain Eukaryota; kingdom Metazoa; phylum Chordata; class Mammalia; order Rodentia; family Heteromyidae; genus Dipodomys; species Dipodomys spectabilis. The sequence continues at coordinate 205,055 of NW_024871214.1, forward strand.
GTCAGACATTTTTAAAAGAGAACATGTGGGAATGTAGATTGGTGGTAGAGTGCTTGCCTAGCGTGCATGAAGCCCAGTGTTCAATTACTCAGTACCACATAAAGAGAAAAAGCTGGAAGTGGTGTTGTGGCTCAAGTGAGATGGTGCTAGCCTTGAACAAAAAAGAAGCTCAGCCTTCTTAGTTTATGCCCCAGACCCTTAGTTTATGCCCCAGGACTGCCAAAAAATAAAAAGAGAGAACATGTCAATAATGGATGAGGGTAGGATCCAGAGGCCAAATTCATCACTGAATTTTTCTCCTCTATTTCCAAATCAAGACATCATTCTCAGAGAAACAATGGGGCAAAAAGATGATCCAGAAAGAACATATGTTATGAAGTAATACTAGAATTTTATAGTGCAACTGTCCTGTAGAGATAATTCATTATGTATAATTGTGTCTTTTTTCTCTTTATTTAATTGTGAAAATACTGTACAGAGGGGTTACAATTACATGGGCAAGATATTGAGTACATTTCTTATCAAGCATTGTAGCCTCCTCCTTTGTTTCCTCTTCCCATCCCTTCCCATCCTCCCCCTGTCCCCCCACCGAATCCTCCGCTCCCCCTCCTCCCCCCACCTAAGTTTTAAAGTTCATTTTTCAACATAACGACTTGTACATCTCATTGTGTCTTGCAATAGCACAAAAGCTCATTGTAATAGTCCAGGTGCTATCTGGAGATTTTGTGTGGGTGCTGGTCCTGAAACTTGATCAGAGCACAGTTGTTATTCCTATTTTTCTTCCTCAAGGCTAGTACTCTATTACTTAAACCACAGCTTCACTTGTGATTTTTTGGTGTTTAAATGAAGATAAGCGTGTCATGGACTTTTCCTGGTTCACCTGGTTTCAAAATATGATCCTCAAATCTCAGCATTCTGAGGAGCTAGGATGACAGCTGTGACTCGCTAGCATCCAGAGAAGCAATTTCTTTGGTGTGAAAGGAATTAAGAGTACAGATCATCCAGGAATATTCACCCTCAGTACTAAATAAATCACCATGACCAATTTCCATGAACACATACATACACATGCAACTCAGTGGTCTGTATCATCTTTCCCCAAAAGAATAGTGCCTTCTTAAGTGGCAAAGTGTGCTATTACAGGCCCGTAATCCCAGCTACTGAGAGGCAGAGGTATAGGAGGATTGGGTTCTGAGGCTGGCTTGAGTGAAGTTAGCACAAGACCCTATATGGAAAGCAAACTGTAAAAGAAAAAAAGGTTGGAACCCTGGAGGGCTCAAGTGGTAAAATATCGGCCTAGTAAGTGAAAGACCTTCAGTTTTATACTCAGTTCTATGGAAAAGACATTAAACTATAGCATCTCAGGCCATTTGTCATGATTTAACAAAAACCCGATGCTTACTTCATAAGGAATACTTCTTATTCCTTACTTCATAAGGAATAAGAGGTCTATATCATTCATAATAGTGTAGGCTGGAAACTCTAAATAGCATGGTAGTGCATGGGACAAGGCCCCTAGGTGCATCACATCATGTAGGATCTCGGAATCATGGCATGTTCTATAATGAGAGTGAGTAAGGGGCTTACAGTGCTTTTTACAACTGCTAACAGTGATCATGTTAGTCCCTTGAGAGTTAATGAGATGGCATTAATACATTTATGACAGAATCCTCTATTAAAGGTTTCACCTCGTGACACTGCTACATTGAGAAGTTAAACTTCAGTGTGAGCTTTGATGATAACAGGCCATTAACAGGCTTCTGGCAGAGACAGGTGAGACCATTGGAAGCTGATGACATTCATACAACTAGGCACCTTGGACAGCTGCTTGGATTTCATTGATCCTGGTATTTGCTATATTTGGGACCATATCACAGTTAGGATCCATCGAGTCCATGTCTGTCCCATGTGCCAGCTTCAGTTATGCTGACTGTGACAGAAACTGCTGGGCAATAGGGAGAACAAGGATGGAGATGGGCACAAAATTGAGGTTTGGCATTCTTCATGGCACTTAATTAATACTGATTGATTTATGTAAGAAAATCATTAGAAAGCTGAATGTCTACATAGAGCCATGTAATAACTACTGTATGACCCAGAAGGATTCCTTGTATAGCAGTCTGTTTACACATAATGCTGACATTCGTCTGAACACAAAAGATAAAAAACAAGTTCTAGCTTACAAATTTAATTTTCATTTAATGTATGGTTATGGACCAGTACTAGGCCTTGAACTTATGCGCCTTCCTCTTACTTCCACACTTCCAACTGGGATCTATATATGTCTTTAATTTTTTATTAATGTTTTTCAAGGATAGATCTTAACATTGACTCTAATTTTTGTCTAAAATAAATTTTGAAAGTTTTCCAGTGAATGAAGTGTTCTATTTCACTTCGTCATTCTATTATCTTGGTATCTTGGTGTTTCTTGGTAGTTAAAGAGAGGTTCTCTGCAGCATTTTAAAGGAAATATTTTTACCTAGCCCCAGTCTATAATCCTAGCTTCTTAGGAAGCTGAGATGAGGAGAATATTGTCTTAAAGCAAAGGCAGAGAATTCCATGAAATACCATCTCCAAAATTGTGTATATTTTACACATAAAATATTATATGATATATTTAATATGTAATATATTTGTGAAATACATACATATTGTGCATATATATGTGTGTATGTGTGTGTGTTTGTGTGTGTGTGCATACCTCACAAATTAAGCAGGTTCAGTAACTGAAAGATTCAATAAGTAAATTTGAAAACAACTAAGAACTGCAAGATTTCCTCCCATATCCATCCTTTCTTTAAATATTATGTGGGTTGTAGTCTAAAAAGGTAAATCTTTGACCAAAAAGGAAAACCTTAATTTTTAACCCATCCTAGACCTTTTTTCTCCAAAATTTAAAGTACTAAAAGGCCTACATGAACAATGGGTATTGTCAATGTCATCCAAAATGATGAATGATTGTTAAGTGAAGTGTCCAAGTTTGTAGATAAGGATTCAAAGTGGAATTCCCCAGCGTGAAATTGAATTGAAGACCTGGTACTGTTGTTTTGTTATGAAAGGGCTCTGAACACTTTCTCTGGGAAAAAAAAAACTTTCTTTGTAATCTGTGAATGTTATTTTTAGGCCTGCACATGGCATTATGTTCTGCAAATAGTGGTACCTATCCTGATAGCAACCCTCCTCCAATCCTGTCTCTCATTTGAGATAGAATTTGTGATCTTATTGTCCAGCTACCTAAAGGGAAGGGCTTTTTTCCTCTTACCAGCATCTCTCATTGTTCCTCAGGAAGAAAGAGGAACTAAAGGCAACCATAGATTCATGGTGTGTGATCATGCTGGAACGGGAGTTCTTCTGCAGGAAGCAGAGGAGAATGGAAGGAAGAGTGGCAATTCTCTTCAGTATTGTTGGGTTGTCATCATAGGACAATTGAAATTCAGATGACAGGCAGGAAAACAGGTTCTCCATTGTAGAGGAACAGGAGACGGGCATACTGGAACAATTGAAGGCATTGACTTAATTTTGCTGCTGGCATGCTACTTTAAGTCATTTTTAATAAAAAAAAAATAGATGGCCATGATTTCATTGAATGTCCTGTCCAATATTGATTTGTGGGTATCAAGCAGGCTGTAACCCATGTCACACATGAGTGCAAGAATAATAGGGTTCAGCTCATTACATAGTGGCTCATCAAGACATAGGAAATATTCCTCTACTTGGTTGAGCTAGTCTCCATTATTTGTTCTATACTGTGCCTCTGCTTTGGGTCTGCAGTTTACAGTGTCAAGATGTTATTTTGTCCTTTTGGATACAGGTAAATGGAGCAATGTACATGACCTCCAAGACAATTACCTGTATCTGGCTAAAATTCATGTATTCAAATGGGAAACTTGTCATCTCCATAAAATACAAAAGATGACTCCCAAGCACCAGATGTCTACTTTGCAGACATTGTAGTTTTCATGCAGGAATATTCTTTTGGGGGGGTTCCGGTCGTGGGGCCTGAACTCTGGGCCTGAGAGCTGTCCCTCAGCTCTTCAGCTCAAGGCTAGCACACTACTACTTGAGTTAGAGCACCACTTCTGGCTTTTTTTTCTGCTTATGTGGTGCTAAGGAATCGAACCCAGGGCCTGATGCATGCAAGTCAAGTGCTCTGCCACTGAGCCACCTTCCCAGCCCTGCAGGAATATTTTATAGGGACAAAATCAAGGTACCAAATATGTCCTTCAGCAACTGCCCTTGGGTAATCCTTCTGCCATGCCAAAGTCATTGACCTTCACATTGCAATTGTCATCCAACAGGAGGTTATTTTGTTTAAGGTCTCAGCGTTCATTCTATCTTCATTAAAGTAATGCACAATACACACAGTCTGCTTGAACAACTTAATTCTTGAATAGGTGGTATGATTTTCACATTTATCTCAGGAGGTCTCTGGGTGGCCAGTTCCATTACCAAGTATTGGTGCTCATCTTTCTCCCTCACTTGGTACGACCTAATCATGTGTGCGTGATGGAAAGTCTTAATAATATCCATCTCAATTTTGATCTGACAATTGTTGAACTCTCCCATCACTACCACTTTGAGGCTTATGAGGTAGTGCTAGGTCAAATTTACATATGGATAGCTACCATAGCAAATGATCTCCTTCATACTGTATTGTTCAGTGAAAACCTCCTCCTTCCATAGCCAACGAGCGCATTCACACTGTATTATTCAATGAAAATCTCTTCCTGTCATAGCCAGTGATCTTCTTCATAATGTATTGTTCAATTAAGGTCGCCTCCTCTGAAGAGTTTAAGGATAATTCACTGTGTTCTCCCATCTTTCTGCTAGGATAGTAAGTAGTAAATCTACCTAAACTCAGCTAAGAAAATAAAAACCCCAGAGCAATAACCAAAAGGAAATGCCCAAACCCAAACAACACAAAGTTCCCACTGCCCCCCCCCAAAACTACCCCCCACACACACACACACAAAGTTGTCAACATAGCACTGAGTCAAGCAGGTAACCAGGAACTTCCAGCACTGTAATATACTGCCGAGACTGTTTACACTTGCTGAAATAGACCAATCACAGCTTGGCATGAGCCCACTGGCTCTTTTAGTGTTGAGCCTGGAGGACTATTGCCAACTTTCCACAGGGATGCGAGGTAGAATAGGATGCCACTGCTGCTGCCATGGCAGTGTTGCAAGAAGTGCAAGGGAATCAGCCAATGCCTTGTGTCCTTGGTGGCTGCCAGGTCCTAGTGTTTGCTCCCAGGGGGACATCAGCCATTAGACATTGTCCTTGAGTACAATCCATGTCCTTAGGCCTGCTCCTGCTAGATCCCTGGCCATGTGCAGGAACCAAACATATACCCACCAGTGGCTTCCATTCACCACATGTGTAGGTTTTGGAGCTTGCTCCAACAATCAAAAAACAAAATAGATTCCTACGTATTTCTAGAAGAAAGGGGCACATGACAGAGTGTCCAATTGGAAAAGTTCAGTAAAGTGGATCCAGATATTTTTTAATTTGACAATAATTCAAAGAAGTAATTAAGGCATATGAGATGTCCATATTTGTTTAGTTATAACCCCCTTGCACACCTGCTTAAAATAATATTAAAGTCCTTATTTTTTATGGACTTGAGTTATTGTTAGGACCACACAAAGGTCATTTCTGGTCTTTAAAAAGTTATAAGATCGTTATGCACTTTGGTGTTTTCTTTTTCTTTTTCTTTTTGGTCAGTCGGGGGCCCTGAATTCTGGGCCTGGGCGCTGTCCCTCAGCTCTTCAGCTTAAGGCTAGTGCTCAAGCACTGGAGTCACAGCTGCATTTCCGGCTTTTTTGGTGTTTTCTTAATGAAATACAACATGAGCCCCATAGCTCTTGAGTAGAGCTAAAACAATATCACACTCAACAATAGCATGTGTTTGAAAGAAGGTAGGTAGTATTAGCCTCCTATAAAATGACTATTGCCAAGATGAATCCTCTGCAGAAATAAGTTTTTCCTTTACAGTATTTACTAATACAATACATCCATGTATTAATGAAAACACATTACTACTTTAATATAAATTAAGCAT